>NW_025110292.1:0-173029 GCF_011392965.1 Frieseomelitta varia | reverse complement strand
TAGCTTGTATAAAAATACGAATATGTTACAACTTTATTTTTAATTTCCATTGTTGGTCAAAACTTGGTTGTCACACTTGACTCGGATTCGTAAATAAACCCATCCCTACTTTGGAAAATTCTGATTTTTAAGGTTTTTGAATAATATCTGCGAAAATTTTGTATCTTGCAAATATTAAACTACTGAAAACTTATAGTCGTTCCAGAGCTCGAGACTAGCTTGTATAAAAATACAAATATGTTACAACTTTTTAATTTCCATTGTTGGTCGAAACTTGGTTATCACACTTGACTCGGATTCGTAAATAAACCCATCCCTACTTTGGAAAATTCTGATTTTTAAGGTTTTGGAATACTATCTGCGAAAATTTTGTATCTTGCAATTTCCATTATCTGTTAGTCAAAACTTGACTCGGATTCGGAAACATGAGCCAAACTTGATCCCATCACTACCGACGACCCAGACTTGTCTAAGACTTTCCAAAATTATGGTTGGGGTGGCATACTGTAAGGTCGTCCTTCTATTACTTACTGACCCTGGCTGTTGCACGCGACGTGTCGTCTGGAGTTTCGAGAGACCACCTAATTCTGCCTGACTACGATCAAACTGCGTTTCCTGAATGAGACTGGTTGATCGAGCGTTCTCAGCCAGATCAACTAATATGTCTCCTGATTGAGACCGTTGAAATTGATCTTCACTAACTGATACGCCGAAAGCCACGATTTCACGTGCGAGTTGCTTTATTGCGATCGATTATGTTTGTTAACTGTTAACCAATTGATATCACTGGACATTAGAAGCTGAATTGCTTAATTCCGGAATCTTCAGTTTGATTTAATTTTATTACCAATCCTCAGCAGAGAAAGAGAGAATGTAAAATACAAAATAAAATTCAGTGCTTTGTATTTTTATAATTAATAACTAATTGGGAATTAACTTTCTGTAATCAAAAAATTTCGTCTACTCATAGAAGAAAGAGAATTAGAATTATTTACTGATAATTGGTAATTTCTGTATTACAATAATCAGGCAATAAGTAATTAAAAGGTGTGGACGATTTTTATAAAGGATGTTCGAGTAACATCGTTTGTAAATTTAATTTGTATTTGTCGATTTAACTATTTTGTATACCTTTCAAGTCTCATACTGTCAAAAATACGAAACATCAACACACTGACAGACATCGTATTTGTCAACATAAAAGAACGTAACATAAAAAACAAGCAAATTTTAAACCACGAACAGGAGTCAAATTAATCTCGATCTTTTATTAATCCCAGCCCCGAATCGATCGTTCGCATTCCTTCATTTAACAAGCTACCCCTAAACAAAGATCCACGTGCGCCGATACACACACAGGCTTCGATAAAAAAAAAAAAAAAAAAAAAAAAAAAACGCTGTGCACGCCCAGCTGACACACAGATTTATATCACAGAGGTGTGGTACATATGTGTCACTGGCGCGTAGCACATAACCCTTCTCTCTGTACTTCCGTGGATTCGCGACAGGTGAATCGCTGTCGAGCTTGCAACGAGTTCAAAATTCCCAGGTAAAATGGTTTATTGCTCGTCGTCGTCGGATTAGAGACGTAACTCGACGTGATTCACGCGCAATCCTGTCATAAATCCAAGCGTCAAAACCTAACAAAACGCGGCTGACACATCGATTACAGATAACGGGGTCCTTTTACACGCGGCATCGGGAGGTCTTAAAGAGTCAGGAGACAGTTTGAAATTTTCAAAAATCTGTATCTTTTAAGATTCATTAAATTTCCTTGCTTTGAATTTTGACCCTCGCAAAAGAAAAGTTTCTAGAAATGTTATTTTCTTCGAGAGAAAAATTTCAAAGAGTTATTTTCATAAAAATCACCTTCTACAAGGTTGACTTTGAAAGAGCGAAGAAAGTGTTCATAAAAAAATCCATATTTCGTCAAATTTTTCAAATTTTCTCGCTTTAAATTTAACTCTTACAAAAAAAAAATTTCTGGAGATGCTATTTCCTTGAAGAGAAAAATTCCAAAGAGTTATTTTGATAAAAATTGCTTTCCACAACTAACAAAGTTTTTTGTTAGTGCAAGATTAGCACAAGGTCTACAGAAAAATCTGTATCTTTTAAAATTCATTAAATTTTCTTGCATTTTCTTGCAATTTAACCCTCACAAAAAAAATTTCTGGAGATGCTATTTCCTTGAAGAGAAAAATTTCAAAAGGTTATTTTCATAAAAATTGTTTTCCACAACTAACAAAGTTTTTTATTAGTACAAGATTAGCACAAGGTCTACAGAAAAATCTGTATTTTTTAAAATTCCTTAAACTTTCTTGCTTTGAACTTAACTTTTACAAAAAAAAATTCTAAAAATATTATTTTCTTCGAGAGAAAAATTTCTAAGAGTTATATTTTCATAAAAATCACTTTCCACAAAGTTGACAAACTTTGAAAGAGCGAAGAAAGTGTTGATAAAAAAATTCATATTTCTTCAAATTCTTCAAATTTTCTCGCTTTAAATTTAACTCTCACAAAAAAAATCCCTGGAGATGCTATTTTCTTTGAAGAGGAAAAATTTAAAGAGTTATTTTGATAAAAATTGCTTTCCACAACTAACAAAGTTTTTTATTAGTACAAGGTCTACAGAAAAATCTGTATCTTTTAAAAATTCCTTAAACTTTCTTGCTTTGAACTTAACCTTTACAAAAAAAATATTATTTTCTTAAAAAAAATTTCAAAGACTTATATTTTCATAAAAATCACTTTCCACAACGTTGACAAACTTTGAAAGAGCGAAGAAAGTGTCCAGAAAAAAAAAGAAAGAATCCGTATTTCCTCAAATCCTTCAAGTTGTCTCGTTCTAAACTTTACCCACGCAAAAAAAAAAAAGGGGGAAGAAATTTCTGGAAGATGCTACTTCCCTCGAAGAGAGAAATTCTCGAGAGTTATAAAAATCGCCTCCCACTGTTGGCGAACGTTTGTTACGGGAGGGGTGAAGGGAACGAGCGTGATATTGGTGAAAAACGACATCACGTTGCGGCTATATTTCCTTAGACACCGGCGAAAGCGTCGTTCGGCTTCTCCGGCGAAAGCGTCTGTCTTCGATTGCATCACGTTGTACAATAGCTCGCGCGGCGTGCTGAAAAATGATGATCGATAATGGCGGCGGGGGTAAGGAGTTATAATAGCGGCTCGCCGCAAGGATTACAGGCAGACGAGGAGGATTGATGGCGGTGGTTCTGCGTGTGTCATAGCGCGCCATGATGAATCGCGTGGGTTTCAGAATAAAAGAAACCCGTGATAACGGATTTCTATTGTGCAAACGCGAAACACCGAACAAAGATAGATGATAATACGATTTTGTAATCCGCGGTTTTGCGATACGAAATTATCGACTGATGAGGCGCACTCGATTCACTCGCGATAAAAGCAACACGTACACACCACGTCACACGTTTTAACGAATTAATATGTTTTCGCTGTCGACCAGACAGGTTGTTGGAAAACTGCTTGCGAAAAATACTCGATTTGATACATGTATCACACGCGTTTTCACGTTTCATATTGTAACGAGAGACGGCTGGGAACTTTATGCGATCAAATTACACAAATTTGAAACAGATTTGAAAGTATACGTGTGGAAATTGATGCAACATGTATTATGTACAGATGGCAAATGTATTTCGGCGATTGAAATTCACAATAACTAGACTGCGGGATTTTAAAGCACGATGTAAACAAAAGTATTTAAATGTATATCATCTGATTGATTATTCTTTACAAATTTAGAATTAAGTGATTTCGTTTTTTTTTTTTTTTTTTTTTTTCTTTTATCAAAGAATTTGTCTATCTCTACGTTTCTTTGAATTATACAATTCAAGAGCACCTCGCGTGTGTTGAAATGATTAATATTCTATCACAGTGAACTTGACTCATTCAACAATCGTAAGTAATTATTTTCTAGAGTAACAAATAATTCTTTTAATATTCTGACATTAGCAATTATATTTTCAATTTTATATTGCACTTTAAGTAAATACAGCTATAAGCAACATTTATCCATACTGTAATTCACCTCGATTCATCGTGGAACTATAATTCCACTACAGTTTCTATAATACATATTTTTAATATCTTATCATCAAAAAGCGAACAAATTTATTATGAAATTTAATATATTTGCTATCTATTATATTGTATTATCTATATATCTATTATATAACTATTACATATTATTAATATTATATATTATATATATAATATATATATTATTAATAATAATAATAATATTAATATTATAATATTATATATTATTATATTACTATTATATATATACTCTATTGTATATTAAATTTTCCTTAAGTTTTATTTCTTTATTAATCTTCTTAGAAATATAACGCAATAATAACAGTTAATCTTAATATTCTGATCACTTATCATACTCATCATATTCGTAAGGTGATTTATGTCAAATATAATATCTGCAATATGTCAAATACATATCTAAAAACAATTTAACATAATAATATAAACATTGTATTTAAATTTTTATTATTTCCAAACTTTAATATAATGTTTGCAATAATGAATATCCTGTGACTTCAAGATAAATACTGATTTTATAACAGTCGTCTCCATTACTTTTAACAAATGATGAAAATTAATGTAATGAAGTTTATAATTAATGCAAGTAACAAAATTTTATTTCATATAAAATAATACTTTAATGCACGCATTAAAGTTCTTCCAATGTTAATGCGATGCGTAAGTTTTCGAATTTCCAACTGATTAATTAATACTTGATTAATACTGAAATTCAAACTACGTGTCGGTTAAATTTCCACTGGATGGAACTCGGTGCGTATAACAGCTTATCAAAAATACGAGGCGCGTGTCCCCCGGACAAATGAAACTCTGAATTTTAAAAATGCTCGCCGCGACGCACTGCGAGAGAGGAATTATACTTGTTAAATAAGTTTGAAGTTGATTTCGTCGTGCGCTGCATTCTCTAGAATTCAATTTGTCGGCCTGTTTAATTCGTCGAGTTTTCACTTTTCGTGCACCGTGGAAACGTTTGACTGCAGGCAGGACGACAGCCTGAATAGAAATGCCAGATAGCGGATTTTAACCATGATAATTGAAAACAGATTGCCACTCTTTGAAATATTTGGCCACGGTATTATTCGCCGTGGCAATTTACTTTCATTTCATTTCGGTTAACAACATTCGCTTGGAACGACCTGCTCCCGTTGCGAACGATAATCGTTATTATCTCATTATCAACCGAGTTAACGGAGTCATTTCCATATATTTTAAAAATAAATCGATTCTCGCGTTTCTTGCAAATGTAACTTATCTTATATATTATGCGTAATTTGTTTGTACATAAATACTACATACAAAACTAGTATTTTAGTTTTATAACATATATAAATGATATATATTGATATATACAGTAATATATACATAATTTATTATATTAAATAATATATAAAACTACATAATTTATGTACAGTTTCTTACGTTAATTTCTAATTTATATACAGTTTCTTGCAAATGTAACTTATATATTATACGTAATTTATTATACATAAATAATACCTACAAAACTAGTATTTTAGTTTTATTATATAATATATATAAATAATATATACTGATATATAAAATAATATATACGTAATTTATTAAATTAAATAATATATAAAACTACATAATTTATGTATAGTTTCTTACGTTAGTTTCTAATTTATATACAGTTTCTTGCAAATGTAACTTATATGTTATACGTAATTTATTATACATAAATAAT
Source organism: Frieseomelitta varia (assembly GCF_011392965.1). Classification (NCBI taxonomy): domain Eukaryota; kingdom Metazoa; phylum Arthropoda; class Insecta; order Hymenoptera; family Apidae; genus Frieseomelitta; species Frieseomelitta varia. The sequence goes on along the minus strand of NW_025110292.1, from coordinate 167,235 downwards.
ACATACAAAACTAGTATTTTAGTTTTATTATATAATAATATATATAAATAATATATATTGATATATAAAGTAATATATACGTAATTTATTATATTAAATAATATATAACACTACATAATTTATGTATAGTTTCTTACGTTAGTTTCTAATTTATATATATATTATATAAATATATAAATATATAGTTATTTATATATAATTTATATATAGTAAATATATATTTATATATAATTTATATATAGTTTCTTGCAAATGCAACTTATATATATTGTACGTAATTTATTATATATAAATAATATATAAAACTAATATTTCATTATATAATAATTTATAAAAATAATATATATTGATATATAAAATAATATATACGTAATTTATTACATTAAATAATATATGAAACTATATAATTCATATAGTTTTATATATTATCTATTACATGTTGTTTATGTATGTATTATATGTAATTTATTTTCAATGAGAATGACTCTAAGCTCAAATGAAGAGTCTATAAAAATTTAATAAGCATTCATGAAAAGCGAATTAAGCTTGTTCATTCGTCGAATAGGTCAAGAAATTACTATATTTAGAATATTAGCTAACAGGGAATTATTTCCAAAAAAAAAAAAAGGAAAAAAACAATTATTCGATTCACCGTGTTGCATTTAACGTGCCCAATTAAGAGACACTTCGCAATCTTAATTAAACAAATTCTTTAAGATTTTTTGAAGGAGCTCGAAGTATTTAAATTCAACTGAAGAAGCCAGTTCTATTATTCATAGTATTTCTTCGAACGACTCCCTTCTGTTGGATGAAAATTTCTTCGGCAATTTAACTTCCAGGGGGGATATAAATCTCAATTATCCCTTAATCGATTCTCAAGATACTCGATTAGCTTTAAACGAGAAATATATCTCGAGGAAACACCTACACGGTATAATCCAGTGCGATTTATAAAATACAGCGCCATCCATTTCATCGAGCTTCGTCGTTTAATTCTAGAAGAAGTAGAAAAATTCCAAAAGGATGTTTTCTTCGTTTTTCCTTTTTTCATAGACACTTTAATGTTCGGGGCTTCGTCCGATTTTAATTCTTGGCTTGACTTTATTTTATACTTGTGGCGATGAGCATTTGTTTTCGGTAATTATCTCGCGCCACTTGACTTGTTGATTCAAAGTGTTGTTCTGAACTTCATACTTGATGGGATTGGATGCTGTCTTATTGCCAGGTCTCGTTTCAACTGCCCCCAGGAGATGTTCAATTCAACGCTCGTATCAGAACTTTGAATTGACCATGGCAGAAGTTGGATACCTTTTCTCTTGTTCCACTCAACTTGTTGTGAAATATTAGGCAACCAAGAAAGTTTTGTCGCTTCTCTCGTGACAGGGAAGGAAACGTTATTTTACATAGATACATAGTTACTCTTGTAACAATGTTCCTTTTCCCTCTTTTCCTTTCTTGAGAACAACAAATTCACTTTATATTCAATTATATTTTCTATTTTATATTATATTAAGATACTTTTACCAATTTTGCGAAACGAAAAGACTATACATAATAAAATATTGGTGTTTTCACGAGTTTTGATTGTACTTGTATTTAAAAGGACTTGTAATCCGCGTGACACCTGTCAATTAAAAATTTGTGTTTTTAATACGTTTATTTATTCTTCGCGAATGTCCACAAATATTCAGGCACGTTCAAATGTGTGAAATACACTTCGAAAGAGACTTTTTAATGTAATTTTGGTTTTTGAGCCTATGATAGATATATATATTCATTGAAATAGATATTAACGAAATATTAAATGAAATATTATTAATTAAAGAAAGGGTATTTGAAGATGAATGAAAATTTCTATCTGTTTCATATTGAGATTTTAGAGCGTATAAAGAGCGTATAAATTTCAATGAAGTGTCAAGTCATTACAAATGATACCTATTATTATTATAGAAAGTACCTGATTTTTCATTTCAGTTTCAACCTAGCAGATTATTTTGCTAAATTGCACGAAGCAAAGGACTGACAACAGAAAAACACATCTTCTGTCACGAAGGTTAAACAAATATAATATAAAAATATAACAAAAGTATTAATTTATTAATGTCTCTCTCGACGTGATCACTTGTTACCCTAAACTAGACACTAGACTGGATTTTTATACATTCGTTAAACATACAAAAGAGCAGAGATATATTTGTATAAATAATCGAAAGTAAATGCTTGTTGTACAGTTAAAAACGAAAATAAATTTTAGGCTCCACATTTTTAACTGCATTCGAAAATAATTGCATAAAAATCCGCCGTCTGATACACAGATGCTTTAATTACGCTATCCGTGTATTAATTACGCTATCCATGGAATAAAATATTTCTATTAATCGTACAGGTTGTCCTTAATAATTACAGAAATTAAAACACATCAATCACACGTGTTACCTGTTACCTGTTGGAGTTACAAGATACTTCCAACAGGAATCACTTTACCTCTCTCGTTCCTTGCCATTTTATTTCCAACAGTTTTATTGTATTTCTCCAAGTGTCACGATCGATGGAAAATCCGAACCCGAGAAATCGCTGACAGAAAGGTAACGAACGAACGAGAAAAAGGGACAAGAAAGGGAAAACGCACGCACCTGTGTAATTAACGCGACCTGTGCTATGGCTCGAAGCAGCAACGCAGGTATATTATAGTTTGCGAAGCTCGCGCATCGTCGAACAAAGGCTAGAAAAAAAATTACGTGATCGCGACTAAATTAACAAAAAAATTGGAACGCTTAATGCCGAGGATGAGGAGCGACGAGTCCACGTTTTGAATAATTACACGTTAATTCGACCCTACGCGCGTTCGAGCCGTGGAAAGGAATTTTCCTGGAAAATTCTATCTCGTATTAACCGGCAAAAAATTCCGTGCAATGCGAGCACACATACATACGTGCATATATATATATATATATATACATACGTACATATATGTATATATATAGGAGAAGAACGTCCGGTTCTCTTCGAAAAGCTGGACAGCACTGTCTGCTGAGGTAGAACGAATAAACATTTGGAGTAATGAAAGGATGTTGTAGGATTATGCTAAATACACAAGGCGTGGAATTAAAAAATAGCAGGGACACGAACGCGAGATATTCGTTTTGGACAATTTTTGCAATTATGTGTAGCGTTGCGATATTAAAACAGTATATAATTCGAAGATTTTGTGAAGAATTCCGTACGAGTACAGTAATTTGAAGATTTCATGAAAATTTTGGCTTGGACAGTAATTTTGAAAGTAGTCCTACTGTTTGCGAAATTAAAAAAGGGACAAGAGTTTTTTCTTGCAGCGAGGAATGATTATATTTTTCTTATGAGAAAACATTATTGTAACTTGAAAATGGAAAACTTGGTTTAAACAAAGGTTGGTTTAATTTTAATAGAACAGTTTCTATTTCTAGTTAATCTAAGAATAAAAGTAACATTGAAAGATAAACATTTATTTGCATTTAAGAAATCTTCGCTTTAAATAGTCTGAACATCTTGTAATATTTCTTTTACAATATTACAATTCTCGAGTTCGTTCTTTCTTCCTGTGATTTGAAAATGTTACCGAGATTACTTACTGTTGAAATGATAATTTTTAAAAAATTCAGTTCTGTCGTTATTAAACAGTAAGGAAACCAGAAACGCGAAAATATTTGTTTTGAATCTACAATATTTTCGAATTTGTCCTTTCTTGGAAATTTCGCAACAGCTTATATCGAGTGGCAATGTTTGAAGAGCAAAAGTCTGTCGTTTCATAGTTAATGGTAGAAACTTGATAACGGGTATTAGTTATTGAATATTTGACTGACACACGTCAATTAATATCACATAATTGTGGAGCATAAATTAGGGAAACGTTGTGAAATATAAATCATTTTTGTAATGTTGCTGCGACATTAATAAATTTGATGTATCAATCAGTTAGTCAATTAAAAGAAAAGTTCATAGCACAATGCGAATGATAAATATCCGTAATCTCGTTTAAAATTCTTCAGCGGCCGTAATAAATTTGACGAAATCGCGAAATCAATAAAATAAATTCTATTTTGTGCTTGATACATTACGTTATCAAAGGGGAAATTTATAGAACGAAATAAATAAACAGAATAAATGATATACACATATATTATCGTTATCTTGCTGGGAATTCTACATAGTTAGATTAAATTTAACAAAATTGCGAAACATATGAACAGTCTACCAAATAAACTTTATTTTGTGTTTAATACATTGCATTCTTGAAAGAAACATTTCGTAGTGGCAGTAAAAATTACAGAAGCCCGTAATATTTTTCAAAAGTTTATTCAAGTGTACTAAATTCGATAAAATTGCGAAATCAATCACGCGAAAGATCTACCTGTAAAATGCGCCTATAGAATTCTATTCTTTTGTGATTAATGCACTACATTGTTAAAGAGAAAATTTATAGCACGATCTAAGTGATAAACATCCGCGATTTGACGAAAATTCGAAATAATGGAGCAAATTCGACAAAATCGCGAAATAAATTCTATTCTGTTCTTAATACATTTCGATATTAAAAAAATAATATAAAGTAAATAGCTTGGTATAAATAACAAAAATCCATAATCTCCTCGAGATTTTAGCGTAAAAAATTGGAAAGCTAAGATGTTATGAAATAAATTCTATTCTCAATATCATCTCGTTATCGAAGAAAATAATAAAAAAAAATAGATAGCCCGGTGTAAGTAATAAAAATCTTCACAATCTTCTCGAAATTCCAGCGCAGAAAATTCGACGAAATCGCGAAATTAATAACGCAAGACACATCAATTGTAAAATAAATTTTATTTTGGGAATGTACTACATAACAGATCTCGTTAAAAAATTAAAGAAAACAATAAAAATAATAAATATAGTAAAATAATAAATGCAAATTATATTAAAATAACAACAAAAAATAATAAAAAAGTAACAAAAATCCACGAGATTCTCTGCACAGAAAATTCGACAAAGACGCGAAACTAATAATAAAGTGCCAATCGATCTCTAAAAATAAATTCCACTTTGCTCTTGACACATCTCGCTCGTTAAAGAAAATATTAAAAAAAGACAAATAGCTCGGTGCAAATAACAAAAATCCTCCGCGCAGAGAATTCGACAAAATTCTTGAAAAAACGTTTACCCGCAGGATAAATTCCCAAAATTGCAACATTTTCACAGTGTTAACTGTATTTAAATTATGCAGCCGATAGGCAAAACGATAAGTTCCTTACTTCTTAATAATTTCCACCCAGAATGCGATGTCGTACGGGCGAGTTCGAAACGGAAAGAAATATCGACGAATTATCGTGTACGGTACGGTCACTCGTTATGGTCCGCGAGCCAGTTGCCCAGCGGAATGGGTCAAACGAAGAAGCCAGGTCGGCGGGACCAACGATCGGTGACCGCGTTATTAATCGTGCCGAATCAGAAATTGCAGGTTAGCGGAACTATCCAACCGGGGTGACCGCGAGATTCCGGAACTTACGAAATTCCTGCGACCGCAGCCCGCCCAAGAATTCCTGCCCCGCCATCTCTCCCCCCATAACGATCCACGAGATCACGCTGTAAACTACCGCTGGTCGTCATCGATCGCTAAAATCACGCGCGCCGAGTGCCCTCCCCCTCCTTTTATATCCGCGTTATCGCCGCGCAAATCGACCGCCACTCCAGCACACAACGATCCGACACATCGCGGCGGTGTGTACATTTGACATCGTTCGAGGGAAGGTTGTTGACCAACGCGGCCGTACGTACGACAGAGAAGCGGCGCTGTACGTGGAAAAGACAAGGCGCGATGCTGTCACGAGCGGATTTCTACCCGTGGCTGGTTTGCAAGTCGGCCTGAGCGGCGGCAGTAGCAGTCGGGGCCCCCTTGTCGCCCTGCGGAATCGATAGTCCGCGTGCACAAAACGCCGATGAACGCTCGGTACGCCCAACGCGATTCCTTCTTTTCGATCGTTCTTCGGCACTCGAAGACAGAGGTAGGGAGAGAATGGGTGATTCTCTCTCGATTCAGATTAGTCGATCTACTTGAACGCGAGTCGAGTGAGTTTAAACGGATACTCGATGGAAAATGGATACGTAAAATGTCGTCCTTTATGTTCTTTCGCGATTGTGGAGTAAAAGTGGAGCGAAAAGTGAGCTTTCGCCGGGAATGAAAAGACACGTGAAGGGATTTCCATTTCACAGGCATTTCCATTTCACAGTTTTTTGTTTCGGTATTTGTGTAAACGTATACACGTCTTTCTGTTCTAATGGTTTCTTTTTTTTTTTTTTTTTTCTTTTTCCTGGATTTATTATTGTACGCGTATACGAGGGGTCGAAAACACGAAGTTCGTATTAACTTGGCAAGAGTAACGGAAAACTTGAAATAACCTGTTCACCTGGCAACTGTTGTTCCCTTCGAATCAAGGAATAGTTGAAAGAACTTCAACTCTGCTCGAAACTTGGGAGAATGTTTCACGTCGGGGAAAAACGATAGATTCACGTTGATAAAGTATTCCAAACTTCCCCGACGTAAACGATTCGAAGGTTAACAAGAACGTGCGCCGAGTAAATAACAAATTGATATGCGTGATGGAAGTTTATGTTAGGTTCGGTTTAGGACAGTGAATAAGAGGCTGAGAAGTTTGGATTAGAACAGAGTCAGGATGTTTCGAGCAGTTTGAGTCAAGTAGCTGGTAAGGTATAGGCCGGAATTTATCAAGCTGAGTGAATAATGGCTTTCAATCTGCTGGAATTCAAGTTGCTCAAGATGAGTCAAATGGCTAAGAGCTTTAGCAGCGAAATTTGGACAGGGTCAGGATTTGAAACGAATTTTCAAACTAGACGAATAACAATTTCCAGTCTCGTTTTAGAATTCAAATTAACTCGGCTGATAATAAACTTCGGCAAACAGACTTAAATTGAAATGATAGTAAGAGACGTAGGTTAGAATTTTTTTTAAAGCTGAATGAACAATTTCAATTCGATGAAATTCACATTGTTTCGAGAATAGGATCAGAATATTTTAAATCACCCAAGTCCATATTAATCAAAAATATGGGTTAGAATTGTCACAATTATCACTTCACTGAGACTTAATACAGATGACTCGACTAATGAGAGGTTTAGAACAAGGTTAGGATATTTCAGGTCGATGATGAAAAGAGACAAAGATTAGAATTTTTCAAATTAAATAGAACTTTCACTTCAGCTGATTCGACTTAACAAATAAAAGTTTCAGCAAAGAGCTCCGAATCAAATTAAGATTAGATCTACATTAATAAAAAACAAAAATTAGAATTTCTCTGGTTTTCAATTCAAATCAGGATTGAAATCGTTCCAACGTAACTTACTCGATTAATAGAAGCATCAACGGAGAGGTTTAGAACGGGATATTTCACATCGACAGTAGAAAGATGTAGGTTAGGATTTTTCAAGCTAAGCTTCCAAACAACAGCCTTCGACTCGCTGAATCTTAAATCTTTCACGTTCAGGTGGCTCGATTACCAAAAACGAAAGCTTTGGTAGACAGGTTTATTTAATCAAAATTAGGTTGGTAATTACGTCGTAAATGATAGAATTTCTCAAAACGAGTGGACAACAGATGAAATTTGCAGGTGAGGTACAACTCCGATAACTAAACCGAGCGAGACGAAGTCGAACCAACGCGAGCAACACGAGAAAACGGGAGATAGAGAAACTAGTGAATCCGATAAATCAATGAACGAAAATACTCCGTACAACGAGCGTCGGAAGAAGGAGGATACGACGACGACGACGCCGGTGGCGTGGAAAGTTACGGGGGCACCAGTCGAGGCGGGTGCATCGAACGGAATCGCGGTTTGCGCGAAGAATTGATAAGGGCAGGGGCGATTAAGAGACTGAGGGAATTCCGTTCCCTTTCGAATCAGTCTATCCTCTTCCCTACAATCTATTCTGAAGGCTCCTTGGTCGCTCGACCGACCAAGAAGAAGCGATATTAAAAATAGTCCGCCGCTGATCGAACGATCCTCCCACTTAGCTTTCCTCGAACGGTCGAGTAGTAGACGATAGACGCGAGATCAAGGAATAGCGACGATACACGGTGTAACGAAAATTGAATTTCCCCGCAGATAAAGGTTCGGACGGAAATCAAAGAGGAACGCGAACGAAATGAAGGAGAACGAGTGCTGGAAACGCGGGTGGAAATGCGTGTATCACGGGCGGCGTAATCGTAGCACACTCGAGAAACTGTGATCGCCCCCGCGATCGCTTGGCAAAGTAATCGGCCGACACAAAACACACGGCGAATATAATTAGCCGCGGTGGCGAGCGGTGTTTCGCTCAGTGGTGGTTGAAGCTCTCGTCGGCCGGAGCTTCGGTCTGGCCAAGAGTCCCCCGAGGCGAGGATCCACTTAGGATAACTCCGCCACCGGAGGGCGGACTGGCAAAGGAAAATCTACTTACCCACGGTCGCGCTCTCTTCATGTCTCGGGACTACTTCACCGCATCTCAACGACACTATTCCGCTTTCGTATCCTCCATGTCGATGCTGGCGAGTGACGATGGCGCTGGTCGAAGTACACCCGTACTGGCTGGCACACTATGGACACTAGCTCTTTCGCTTCGACGTACCGCTCGACGAAGCCGGGTCTATCTTTCTCTCTCTCTCTCTCTCTCTCTCTTTTGTTCCTGCTTTTGTTCCAATTCGAACTCCAGCGTACGCTGGCTCGCTGTTTCACCACCGACAAACGCCAGTCGTCGTCGGTTCCTTTTTATCCGAGCGGACAACTCGGTTTACCGGTTGATTCTCACCGTACCACCACCCGACGCGAGCGAAAGGTCATCGTTACTCGGTTCGCGTCGCGAGTTGCCCCGACCACGTCAGGACGAATTCTCCTCCACTCCGTTATCTCGGCTCGTGCGCGGACTGAACTAACCTCCGTGGCCAGCCGCCGTTTCTGTCCTCTTTGAGTTGCTGCTTGGCGGCGCGGGGCGGCGGGGGTGGGGGTAGACAGGGCGCGGTGGTGGGGGGGAACGAGCTGCGCGCGCAGAGCAACGAATGCGTATGCGTTGGGGTAGTCAGTCGCTACGACCACCACCGACCCCTTTGCAACGCGACTACGACCGAAGACGACGAGGGCGACTACAATCACGACCGCGACCACGACCACGACCACGATCACGACCACGACCACCACTACGACGACGACGACGACTGTGAAAACGTGGCTGCTCAGCTTGAAAGGCGACGCGGTTTTTTTCCGGGTTACGCGGGAGCACCGATTTTTTGGGAGCTTGCGTGCCTGATTGTTTCTTTGTTTCTGCCGGTATATGGCGCGCGTATGTACATATATATATATATATATATATATACGTATGTATACATGCGGCGAAAACGCGGATACGATACAGGCTGCGGGGCATTCCGTCTCGGTTCCGTGAGATCTTTTCCAGCCGTGGCTACGCGAACCTCCCTCCCGGCCAAGTTGCTCCTCTGCCCAGCTTTTCCACTGGGTGCACGTGTACTCACGTACGTACGTGTTCACCCGGCGGACGTTCCGTTTTGTTCCGAGGGAATTAGGAGTGCGTCGGATGCTTCGGTTTCAGAGGCTGTTTGGCGTCGAGAAACACGAGCTTCCTTGTTACGGATTCTCCGAAACTAGCGGAATTTTTCACGAAAGCTCGTTCACATGTCATTCGAGATACGAGAATCCGTAAACATCGATCTTCCGTAAATTTATAGAGTTCCCCATTTAGGTGGGTAAAGGATCGATGGACAACAAAGGACGTCCAACGTTTTAATTGTGTATCGCGGCATTTGCCTATTTTAGAAAGTTAATATTGCCTCCCGCAACGAATTAAAGAACACGACGGACGGAAGAAGCAAATCGAGTTATTCGCCTGAAACTTCTCGTAAAACTTTTTACTCTTTTTATGCTGCAGCAATAAAACGTAATGTACAAAAGACAAATGTTTACGTGCATTCTTCTCTCGCGTTCTTTCTCGACATCGGAACTGTGCCTGAAGAGTAAAATTGTAAAAGACGAATGCGAATGATGTATTTGATTTTCTGTGCAAGGTGTCCCAGTTTTTATGACGTAACCGCGAGGAGGTAAATCGAAAATGTGAAATAAAATTTCAAAGGCAAAAGCAAATCGAAAATGTGAAATAAAATTCTATTCTACGTTCGAGAAACGTTAAGTAATCTTGAATTAGACTAATTGATAATCAATAGAAGATTATTTTATGTGTGAAAACAAAATAAAAATGTAGAAATAAATTTTTTTTACAAGACACTTTGTTTTTGAGAGGGTTAAATATAAAAACACATTGAGCAAGTACGCATCTGTCAATTTTTAACGAAACATACTTTGAGTAAAGCAGGCACATTGACAAATGTTCATATTCGTTATTTTTCGAAAACGAGGAAATATTATTCTCCCTTTCTCACGTATTTTTGCTTGTAGAAAACAGAAGAAAATTTTGTAATCTGTATAGTGCAATGTATAAACAAATTTGAAGTAATTGGAAACACCTCTGTCAAGCTGGTTTCGTTAATTTGATTTTTCTCTTTTGTTGATTCTCTTCTGTGTTCCAATCGTTGATACGAAGAATGTGAAGACTCGCAAGGAAATACGGGAATTTCAGAATAACAAGAGTGAGCCAATATCAACGAGTACAACGGCAAACATTTTTACTAATAAATGTACAGAAAAGTCGTACGAGTAGAAATGCCGACGTTATTCTTCTCGTGCAAACGTGTATTTCCAAACTTTTCCTTTTTAACTGCACACCTTTCTTACTCGCTTTTCTCAATTTTATTTTAATTTAATATTAACATCACGTGTACGTTAAATTCTAATTAAACTAATGAATGCACTTAATACATGTTTCATTTGCTTCATTTTATTAACTCGTATCTTTATGTTAATTTGATAATTAAGATGCTGTCCAGTGTCATATACGTATTTCGTGAACAAGATGAAGTATAAATACTTTATACTTTATTTAATTACTATGAAATTTCGTCAGTATTGTATATGAAAAAGATGTTTTCTCAGCTCCTCGTCATATTTCAATCCCTAATCATTGGGTTAGGATCAGTCAAGATTTTTAATATGTTGCAAATTTTAACGAACGACTTTAAATAGTAAATTTTATTAACTATTAAAGTAAATCTATATATAGATTCATTACAGTATGTCCACTTTTTTTTTTTAAATTTCTTTCTCGCTATTTTTGAAAATCCTTGTCTTTTATTTTTTATCTTCGTTTTTATTCATTTAATACTTTTCATCTCATCTTTTGTAACAAACACTCTAGTCCAGCAAAGCAATTAATTGCAATAGATACTTATTATACTAGTGGAACTAATAAATAATATAATGTATAACATAATATAAAATAAAAAATAATAATAATTATATAATATAATAATATAATAATAATAAATATATAATATTACATAAAATATGCAAAATTATCTAGTAGTAACATACTAGTAATAGTATTATACCAGTACAACTAATAAATAATATAATGTATAATATAATATAATATAAAATAAAAAAATATAATATACTATATAATATAATATATAATATAATATATAATATAATATACTAGTATTATACTAGTACAATTAATAAATAATATAAAGTATGACATAATATAAAATAAAAAATATAATAAATATAATAATAATAATAACAAATATAATAAATATATAATATTATATAAAATATGCAAAATTATATAGTAGTATCATAATAGTAATGAATAATAAAATATTACACGTGTTAATATAATAATGTAACTAATATTATATATATTATTATATATATTATATATATTATAAAACTAATTAAATTTTATTTAGACCTTACAATTGCTGAACACGTTTAATAGAAAAATCGGGAGTTGTAATTACCAAACAGCTTCGTCTATTTCAATTAGGAAAAGATCGTTAGAACAGTAACCCTTCAGTAACAAGTAATTACAATCATTGTCCAACTTCCCAAAATCGATCAACATTACACGCGTATCTTCGTAACTTCCCTTCTCCCCGTTATTCGTCACCTTGTCCCCTTCCGACCTTTCTCACCCTATTTTCTCTCCTTTTCCCATTCCATCCCTTCTCTTTTTCAACGAGGCGTCAACGTCTTAAAGAGGCTACTACGAATGAAGCTTGCTCGATGACGAGAGCGACAACGATCGATTCACGAGGCTCTTTTCGCATCAGGTTGAGAAAGATAGGGAAACGCGCTTGCGAAATAAAGCTCCTGTGCTTATTGCTCGCCACCATTCCATCCCGCTACGAACGCACCTGTTCTCCAAGTGGGATCAAAATAACGGTTCCCCACGGCTACGGTGGATTACTTTTATCGTTGCTTGATAGGACTGATTAGAGAATTCTTGCACTTTGTCAGTTTTTTACGTTCTCGCGATGAGAGGAATGAATAATGAGACGAAAGGTTATAAGAACACATATAAGGTATAGAAATATTTCTTTCTCATAAAAATATGATGCGTGTCTCATGTGATATTGATAATTTTATCGTCAGTTAATTATGAGAATAAAAATATAATAAAAATGAAATATTGTTTGGGTGTATATATGTTACAAATAAAAATAACAAAGTTGAAAAGTATGCTCTGCTATAAAATTATAATAAAGTGAACTGTGTTATACTATAAGAATATAATAAAAATGATATATATATATATAAATTAAATAAATTTGTTTAATAACTATTAAAATAAAATACCTATATTTTTAATAACTATTAAAAATACTATAAGAATATAATAAAAATAATATATATATAAATTAAATAACTATTAAATTTGTTTAATAACTATTAAAATAAAATAACTATATTTTAATAATTATTAAAAATTAATTATTAAAAATTAATTATAATTAATTATTAATAATTAATTATATATATATCATTTTTATTATATTCTTATATTATTTTTAATAGTTATTATATTTTTATAGTATTATGTATATATAACTTTATCATAATTTTATGGTAGAGCATACTTTTCAATTTTGTTATTTTTATTTGTATTTAATATGTATATAGAACTAGTATAGTAGTAACTAGTATACTTATATAATATATATTATACTAAAGTACTATACTGTATATTATACTATACTATACTATATTGTACTATATAAAATATACTATACTTTACCTTAAACTAAAAAAAAATATTAAATGTATATATCTTAAAATATCTTAAAAGAATATGTGCACATCTTGTATAAATTTCTTACAAAATTACTCATCTTCTCCTCTAATTTTTCCTTGTCGCCAATTTGTCTTGAACTTCAAAAAGACAATGCTTGTTCATATATGTCACATTGAGAAAGTGAGTAGAGGAATAAGGCGGATAATCGTGGAAATTTATTGCGCCTTTTCGAATCGATCAGTGATAGAATAGGCGTGCTACGCCTTATGGCTCGAGGCCAGCAAAGGTTCAGAACCCGAGAAGGTTCAGATTGAATTTAGGACATCCCAAAAGTGATTTGGTACAGAAGACACGAAGCGAATTCTTACTGTAGCTAATACTTTCGCGATAGCAGGGATTCGATGGAAGTGATGTAATTTTGTTATGAATGTACCTGCTTACAGTCTAACTCGTATGAAAACTCTTTTTCAACATATTATGTATGTTACATCAAACGGTTTTACACGTTGTGACATTATACTTTCACTATGATGATCAAGTTGTCCGAATTTGAGACTAATTTAAAAATATACATAGAAATTAATTATCGCAAAAGTATTTAAATACTTCTGTTGCATGCTATTCATACTTAAATGTAATAATAAATGCTCTGTCTAGTTTGTTCACATGTTATTAAATTTTACGTACACTTGATACGATTCCTTGTTTCAATAAAACACTGCTCGCCAATATTTTGTTTCGATGTGCAATTGCAGTGTGCAATTTTATTATAATTTATTTACTACCGTGCTATTCGAAGATCATTATCAATGACAACATGTTTTACCGAATATATACATATTTACAATGAATATCTTGCAACTCCTAACATACATTTTCAAATTTGTTTCAAACATTATCAATATAATCATTGATTGTCGTGTCTCGTTATATCATCTCTGCATGTTTATGTAATTTTTGTGGAGATGATTAAAAAAATGAATCCTAGGTAGAAAATTAATTTAGCCACTAAACATTTCCTTGTGTTTTTGTAGCTCCATAAACACGTATAAATCCAAAGTCTACTCATTACAGTATTAATAAAATTTCAAAATGTTTTGTACATTCTACACATACACGTACAAAAATTCTTTTATAATAAATGTTCAAATATCTCTGTGAGTCATAATATTACAAAATACTATGTCATAATAATACAAAAACATAATTTTTATTAAATTACAAGATTATTGAATTAAATTTAATACTCAAAATCTACAGAAACAAAATACAAATATAACTGTTCGACAAGATGAAGAATAGTTTCGATAGTTAATTTAATTTAGCTATGGTTATAAGTTTCTTCCGCAAGGATTTGGCGCTTCATACATTTTCAATGGCACCGCGCAGAGAGGTCGAGTCGTATTCAAATAGGTTCGATTATGTTCTGAGGAAGGAGATTATCTCGCATTTCAAATACAATAGATCGTCAATGACAATCCCAGACGATTATTGTCGATCGAACTTTATATCGAATTCGCGTAATAATTATCCTGCAAATCTAACTTCGACAACTACGATAATTATCGGCCCGCCTAATACCGGTTTCGAGATGTACATTTGTACAGTCTGGACAATTTACTTGGCGAAATGAAATCGATGAAAAGCAAGCGAAACCTTTTCGCAGTCTCTGATTGAGTTCGAACGTGGCACAAGCCTGCCGTCTTGTTACGCCCACGTCAGTCAGGTTACTTTCGTTAATTTGATGTTGCTGCTGAAGTTCTGAAAGCTGTACTCTTAACACTTCCGAATGAAATCTCACCGAAAAAGAAAAAAAAAAAAAAAGAAAAAAGGAATCACCGTTCCTTCGTACACTTTTTCAATTTAATCTGATTTTTACGCGGAAGAATTCCTGTTTCATTTTTATTGAGCCTTTGTAACCTTTAGTGAGACTTATCTCGGCTTTTTGAACATGTGAGTTGATCGAATTCATCCTATTCTAAGATTACGTTGCTGACGCTTTAACAGTTAGTCAGATTAGTCACTGATTGTTCACGTTTGCTTGAATTTTCAGCAAGTTCAATTCTCTGAAAGTCGCAGAGACTGCACACTGCCTTAGAACGTGGTCTTTCAAGATTGCATTTACATTTGCTAATCGTACCAACGGGAAAGGAGGAAGCTGTTAAATTACAACAGGTTGGCTCTCGCTCGCGATTCATTTTGCAGATGAATTCTGTGGAAGGATCATGGCGTTTGCGCGTCGCCATACAAAAGTATTTCGAAATTTATGTTTCATCTTTGCATAGATCTAGATGTTAATTGCATCAAGTACACGATGGTGCAATGTTATAAATTATGTCATTAATTCTAAATCTGTGAAATTTCAAAATAAATTTTTGTGCAATAAATTGTGCAGACAGCTCGTCAAGTAATTGAGAAAGTGACTGATTTCTATGGAAAAGAACAAACATTAACAAAACGTAAGAACGATAGTTCAACGATACTAAGAAACAATTATCAATATAATAAAGAATGATCATTGAAATTATTTCATTTTATCTTGAAATGAAACTTTTGAATTTTAATTTGAATATCGTGAGATTGTATCTCTTTTGCCTGCGTCTGACTAACTATGGGTTTGTTCTACTTAATAAGTTTCCACGTGAATCATACTGGTTTCATAGGAAGATAAATTATCTCGCAGTCATGATGTATATGACAGATTAACATATTAGAAACGAGATAGCACTCAGAGCAACTGAAAGACGTAATATAGTACAGCGTTTCATTTCTAAATCCTCATTATTCGAATACTCTAACATCGAAATATTCTGTTACTCTATCTGAGTATTCTATTATTCGATTAGAAGATTTATTAATAATAAGTGTCTTTTTCTATGTTAAACAAGTTTTAATTGTTTTTTTATAATTATAAGAAGAACCTACTGAAATGACCTAATGAGATATAATATTTTAGTAACAATATTTTAGTACTAGCGAGACAATAAATTATGTTTGATTTCATGAATTTTTGTGCATTTTTAAATGTCAGACTAAAGAAATGGATTTATTAAATATTATAATAAATATTAATCTATCTATTAATAAATGTTATAATAAATATATAATACATATTATAATAAATATACTCTATAATAAATATATAACAAATATTATAAATATTATAATAAATATACTCTATTCCAGATATTATATATATATATATATATTTTTTTTTTTGCATGTTATAGTGTCTTCAAATTTCCCATAAATGCATGAAAATTACACGAGCCAAATAAGTAAATTCAGTTTTGCGAAAATAGTAAAAAACATAAGAACTAGAAATATTACAGCGAACACTGTATATTGGATATTTTATGTATTTTTATTTATTACGCGCGTTCTGTCCGCTTTCACACATTCAAATCTCCCATAAATGCACGAAAATCCGCGGTCTAGTGTTTCATTAGCATAACGTTTTTAGTAAAACCTTTTTATCCATTTGTCCTGCATCCATTTAGAGATGCAAAAATATACAGAATACCACGCAATGAAACTATACAAAAACTACGCGCAACGGAGTATTCGTTTGAATTTTTTCACTAGATAAAGCAAATTATTATACAAAGATTTGTTTATGAGAATTTGAAGTTACGTAAAAATAGTACGCAGTTTGCTGTTAGCAATCCATATTAGCGAAATAACGTACAGAAAAATTGCAGATAAATAATTAGGAACTATGATTAGGAAAATTCGCTGGTAAATTAATTTGGAAATATTATTCGTATTAACAAGTGTTCGCATTTCAGCGAAATAAGATACAAAAAAGATACAAATATCTGTAGACCAACCAATTGAGAAATATTATCATATTGTTGGAAATATCATTATATTATTATTAAAATAATAATAATTCGCGTTAGCAAAATACTATGATTTAACAGAAAAATTGCAGATAAATAATTTGGAAATATGATTATTGGAAATTCGCTGGTAAATTAATTTGGAAATATTATTCGTATTAACAAGTGTTCGCATTTCAGCGAAATAATATACAAAAAAGTTACAGATATCTGTAGACCAACCAATTGAGAAATATTATCATATTGTTGGAAATAACATTATATTATTATTAAAATAATAATTCGCGTTAGCAAAATACTATGATTTAACAGAAAAATTGCAGATAAATAATTTGGAAATATGATTATTGGAAATTTGCTGGTAAATTAATTTGGAAATATTATTTGTATTAACAAGTGTTCGCATTTCAGCGAAATAATATACAAAAAAGTTACAAATATCTGTAGACCAACCAATTAGGAAATATTATCATATTGTTGGAAATATCATTATATTATTATTAAAACAATAATAATTCGCGTTAGCAAAATACTACGATTTAACAAAAAAGATTGCGGACAAATGTTTGCAACTTGGAAATATTGTAACATTATCGTTTAACTCGTGTCATGCAAAAGAAAATTACAAACACATTCGTAGGTCAAATAATTGAAAGTATTGCCATTTTGCAAATATTCGCAGTAATAAGTTGGAAATATAATAATTATTATACGCATTTATACGTTATTAATATACGCATTGTTCAAAGTGTAACTAAATTTGCCAAAGTGGTGTAAAATTTCGAGTAAAATTTTATATTTTAATCTATTATTTATTAAAATTATTTGCTATCGTTTAATAATTTATTATCTATTACAATTTTAACGTGTATATAAAATTTTGGCAAAGTGTACAATTTTGTAGGTCAAATAATTTGGAAATTGGAACGTACACGCACACGAGACATATGACGAGCGTCGAACATGATCGACGACGTCATGAAAATTCGGGGAATGCCTCAATTCGTACCTCGATCGTTCTAGGCTGAGTACGTTTTCATTCCGCGTTGCTAATCGACCTGTATCATGTAATGTGCGTAAACACATTGTAATGACAGATTGCTACCGCTGTGTGTGATACGCGTTAAATTCAGAACGTTCAGCGGCCGCTCGGAGGGTTTATTATTTTGTTTACGTAAACTGTGCAATATCTCGACGGCAAATAGAATTATTAACGTGGGGATATACAGCGAGAGCAGACGGAAAAGAGAAAAGGCGACCTGCGCGCGCCATAAATTAAATTATTCCAGTCTGTTTATTAGTCTGTTTATGGACTTTTCTGGTAGCTGTCACGTCGCATTAAATAACGAGAACGTAACGCGTTTGGCAAGTAAGAAATGTCCTTCAGAAAAATCGATGTGTTGTAACCCCACCCTCCAAAAAAAGGGTCGCTGAGATAATAACTATGGAATTTTAATTAAAATTTCAAGTGTGTTAATTTTATTTGACGCTTTATATCATCTGGTTAATAAATCAAATTTATTTAAATTTTCTTTCACAAGTAGATGTTATTCGACAATTGTGGTCTCTCAGTTTCATCCACTTTTATCGAAATTGCCATTTTAATTACAAATGTACAAAGTAAAATGAGTTCAGTCTTTGCGAAATAAAAGATCGCAAAACGACGAGATATTGCACGTTAATTTTCCACTAATTTTTGTTTTAATAATTGTTAGATATTCAACTCTTTATTGCCATTTGATCGAGTGAAATTAATCCAGGCAGTGATTCGAAAGCAGCGGTTAGACGTCGTAAATATTGAATTAATTTAAAGCGGCGGTGTTATTGTAGAGGGGAGCCACTTTTGACGTCGCGTATGGCGCCAAATTTGCTACGCCGCAATTCTGAGGCAATGTACATCGTACACACGTTACGTTAGGCGATCGTGTCGGGCAATATTCTCTCTGTTCTACTTCGGCGAGGATCTCCCCTCGGGGTGTTTCATAAGACAGCATTGATACGAATGAACAATTACATATTCAGACATACGTCCACGTTTACGTAACTATAGATCGTTTCCAGGAGTTCGTTGCATCGACTTTTTTTGTACCTCGTTAACCATGTTAACGGTAGATGAAAACTAACGAACGTTATCGACGGGTTGTATTCAAATCTGTTAAAAGGGAATTAGTGACATTTTTCAGTTATGTGACAGCCTATTGGCCTGTTTGTGTTTGTAAATTAATCTTTATTAAGCGTTATTCGCAGAGGGATCGTTTTTTCACAGTCCTTTTTTTCCAGTTCGTTCACAGTTCGTACTTGCAGTGAAACTACATTGTAACGCGATTCTGTAAGAAATGAAAATGACTGTGGCTATGGATGAGCAGACTGTGGACTTTTATGAAAACTCATGTAATATTGTATGAAATAATAATATAATAATTTAATGTTAGAATAGAAAGATGGATAAGTAGTGGAAAATCTGTTATTAAATTTATTGTTGTGCATAGTATGCACTGTAATTTGGATAATTTCCATGTTCCTTCATATTGCAAGCATTACTATATAGAATAAAATTCGCACTTTGAATTTCTCCATAGCAATGAATGCTTCTTTAATTGGCCCAAGCAGGTAAATTTACATCATAGATATACGTATATAGTGTTTGATTTAATTTTTTGTATTAATTCAAATCAATTAATAACATAAATATCAAATGCAATTAATCAAATGATATCGAATATAAATATAAATGTAAGTAACAGCTAATTACTAAATATCATTTACTAAATTAATGATTAGTAAAGGAATCTTTTTTCTATTGAGTCCTAGTTGCAGTAAAATCATATTGCAACGCGATTTGATGTTCTTCCAAGAAACTACATATGTATAAAGATTCATTTTTAAAAACATGATAAACAAAATAGAGACAGAAAATTATTTTATGTACCTAGTACAATGGATTATTTAGACAATATAATATAAATTTAGATAGAATATTGTAATATATAATATAATAGATTATTTAGACAATATAATATAAATTTAGATGTAATATTATAATATATAATATGATAGATTATTTAGACAATATAATATAAATTTAGATATAACATTATAATATATAATATCATAGATTATTTAGACAATATAATATAAACTATTGTAAGGTGGCATATTAAATAGAATGTTATATATAATATGCCACCTTAATAATATTATGTATGAAAGAATATTATATATAATATAATAGATTATTTAGACAATATAATATAAATTTAGATATAATATTATAATATATACTATTATATCTAATAATATATTATACTATATTATATTATATTATAAATTATTAGACAATATAACAATATAGTATAAATATAACAATAATATAACAATATAGTATAAATTTAGATATAATGTAATAGATTATTTAGACAATTAAAATACAGTAGATTATTTTGCAATTTAAATGCATAAAAATGCTTGATCTAGCGATACATCATGAACTTTGTTTCGGTCGTTTATTTCTAGGCAAAACAACGTATTTGAAAATTGTGCGTGACACACGTGGACATTCAAATTAGGTTGTACGCATTAATCGTAAAGGGATCTTTGTTCATTGAATTTATTACGAATTCCAGTTGCTAGTTAAATCATACTGCAGCGAGTCCACGTTCTGTAGAGAAACCAATTTTGCACGACGATGGTTGTCGCGAAATGCCACAAAGGAATGGCAAGTAGATTACGAATTCTCATGCAAATATATTTTCGAGGATATAATAATATCGAAATAGAACATTGTCTTGGGTAAAATAATTGTCGTAGAACAGCATCGTGCTTTGTATGTTTCGTGCATTTCTTTTTTTATTGCAATTTTGCGCTTTGAAATTCGCATTTACAAAATCCCGCAGTCTCGAACTTTCGTACAGTTACGTGTTTTTGTATTTTGGAATTTTGCATTATACAAACATCAGTTTCTCAAATAGCATATTTAAAAAACAATATATTGAACAATGCATTATTTTACTTAGCTAGATGCTAGATTTGAATGAAAAATCCTATGAAATAGGACATCAAGTTCTCGAAAATCATTGTAAAGACTTCAATTCTTAAACTCACTACAGTTTCAGTCATGAAAAGAATTTTTCAATGTTTTTACATACCTGCTATGACAATTAGTGTAAAAACATCTTAGAATAAAATATGCTTCAAAATAGGAGACTTCATACTCTAAAATGTAGCTCTTTTTCAATAAAATTATAACGATTTCAATGTTTAGTGTTCGAGTATTAATGTCACTGTGAATCTTGCAGAAATTGACGAAGGAAAGAAATCAAACTAAATCTCTCTCTCACTGTCGAATGAAATTCCTTCATCAATAATGGACAAACTTGCAATCGTTATTCGTCACCAAAAACATTTTAGGTAAACTTATTCCGTGATCTTTTATAATTTCAATTATAATAATTATGCAGAAACAATGCAAATTCTCAACAGCGTTGTGAAACCTAATTTCAACAAAATTTCGTCGAACATTGATGGAGGAAACTACTTTTAAAACGACCATAACTGATCACCAAGATTTGCCTAAAAGAATCACAGACACTCGAATCTTGTCTTATCTGCCCTTTTATTTGACTCGAACAAGAAATTATTTGTCTCTCAATTAATTGTCTCAAAGTGACAAATTCGTCGATAAATAATTATCTCAGAATGTTGTCTTCCATTTTATTCTAAGTGAAAAAAAAAAAAAAAAGAAGAGAAGGAAGAACAACTTGCATCGACATTGAGAATTAATTTTTCGCATCGTTCGTAATGGGAACTTTTTTTCTGTTTGGCCGATCGCGAATTCCGGTCACGGTAAAACCATATTGTAACGCGATTCCACGTTCTTTAGAGAAACCAATTTTGCTTGACAGTGGTAGCGGCGAGACGCTACCACGCCATAAAGGAATGGCGATAACTCTCGACTTTTGTTCGGCCGCGTATTTCCAAAGCAGACAAACATTACCGTTCTGTATCGAAGTCGCTGAACTGCGATGAACTAAGCCGAAGTCGAGCTGAATACCGAGCGGGCGAGCATCCCCCTTTAAGGGGAGTGCATAAAATAAAAAATTAAAGCTTCCAACTTTATAATTAGATGTGAACTTTATTTCTAAATATACACATACAAATTTACTAAATATAAACATACAAATTTATTTGAAGCATTGTATTTTCAATATAAGAAGATTTTAATTAATTATATTTACAAATTTTCAATTTCATTAATGTTAATATAATATATTAATACAGTATAAAAATTAATATTGAATATAAATATATTAAAATAATTAATAAATATGAAATTTTATTAAAAATTAATTGTGTATTCATTAATAAATAAAAATCATAATATAATTTCATAAAAATTTTTTTCATAAATAATTCCATATTTAAAAATTTTATCAAATAAAAAACAATAACTCTATATATATAATATATAGAGTTATTGTTGATAATATATATATTATATATATTATTATATATTATATAATATATATTATCAACAATAAGTCTATATATTATATATATTATATAAAAATAAAATTGTGAAAGGAAACTAAAATTATTTTTAAACTATTGTTTAATAAAATTAAATTAAAAGTAAAATTTAATAAATAAATAATTTTAGTAACAAAATATTCATAAATTTTTAATAAATCTCGAAATTATGAATTTTAAATTGAGAATAATTTTTCTTAATAATAACATTGTTATTGATTGAATACACCGACATTCTTTTCTACACCACTCGATCCGAAATCTCGTCGACACGGCATTATGGCGTGTTTCGAAGCAATCGAACGTAATTTCGTTTCATATCGCGACGAGATTGCGTGAATGGTAACTGAGCCATAGCGAGGATACAAGAAAGTAGCATTCGCGTACAGTTGAGACGTCGCAATGAAAAGAGTATTGTTGAAATATAGTTCACGTGCTTCGTACAACTAATGGTGTCCGTATACAAACGAGGCAGAAAACAACTTAAATATACACGTCTCATTCTGTATAATTAATTTCCGCCTATCTCTCTTTTCATTTTCCGTGATAAATTTTTGAAAATTGTAAAGAAACTTTATGGACACATCCTGTATTTCTGAGCGTTGGGCGTTCAACTTGCCGATTGTCAGAATTTGATCCCAGTTCGAAGTCGTCACATGGGCGGCGCTTCGCTCGAAAATCAGCCGGAATATGTATGGAAATCGTTTGAACACGTAGATAAGTCGACCAATGTCCGCGGTTATAGACGATTACGAGTAACAAACCGACTCGCAGTGCGACAACCTACGACACGGAACGCCGCGTTTAATCGATTATACAAGCCGGAGCATGTGGAACGGTCGCACGAGGGGGGGGGTTGGCCCCCCTCGCGTGTGAAAAATACCTCTCGGACTGTGCGGCAAATTTCGCGGCCGAATTTCCCGATGACGAATCGACCAATGGAACTGCTAACGTTATAGTCTTGATAAACGCCTGTTGGTTCGTACCACCAGAGATTTATCGAGCGCATTTTCCGTGGACGATAACGGCGAATGACCGTGGCGCGTGGCGAATATGTGCTCGAGCATCAATTTTTACGTGTGCGGACGCAGGTGGAGTAAAAAGTATATTCGCAGGCTCGATGTATGATCATCGAAATGTTCGAATTGCGCTCGATCGATTGCGCTTGAGTTTCTTTCTTCCTGAAAATGTTTCTAACGTTGCACAGGGATGATAATTTTGTTGTCGAAAGTGCGTCCAGATTCTCACTGTAGAAATTCTCTTTGCACAACGATGCGATTTGTTTATTTTCGGGGACAATAGCCCTGTAAGGACTTCTAAATAGAATTATGAAAATTGAAACGCATCCGGAAAAATTGTTTTTATAACAATGTCGTGTACTATTATTGTATTATACAATAGTGTCGAAGATTGAGATTTCTCCTTAACCATCGAGCTCTTAAAACTTGCTGCGCGATTCTTTCTCGCCATTTTTATCGAGCAACGATTAGTCAGAGTTAAACTAAACATCATAGAATTATTTGTTCCTTTACTTTTTAACAAGAAGTTTATTTATACATTTGACAGACATTGGCTGCTTCACTATGAAATAAGTAAGAACATTTTCAAAAGTAATTTTAGTCGTTTCATTTATGCACGTAGTATAGAATTATTATTAGAAAGTTTATTATATAAATTAAGTTTAGGAATATAAATTTGTCGAGTTAGGAATATAAAAGTTAGGAATATAAATTTGTTCCACATGCTCCGGCTTGTAATCGATTGTTATTATTAGAAAGTTTATTATATAAATTAAGTTTAGAATATAAATTTGTCGATTCACTGAAATTTCACTTGAAAAATATTCAATAATTAAATGCTAGTATTATCTATTCTTATATACAACGAATTATGCATTTGGTTTGTTAGAAATTCTATTACACTAAACAAAAGAATAAAAATACGTAACGTAGATTCATCAAGAAAACTCAGTTATTTTTTCTTCTTTTTTTCTTTTTTTTTTTTGGTGATAAACCTAACTGTTGGTGCACTCGGCATGAATTTATTGCTTCATTGAGAAATTTATCAGACGTATCAGTCGCGTGTAAGGTTCTTTCTCACGAAGTAATTATAACGCCGAATTTGCTCGTGCATCTGACATGAATTCATTAGTTCGCCCCCGATGTTTTTCAGGGGGTACTTTAATGACAAAGGTTTTGTCGCTTCTTCGTGTTTATGTTTTTACGAGAGTCCAGCAGTGGATTTTGCGTTCCCGACATTGACGCATGCATTGGATTAGGTGTGATCTTTTCACGACACTTTAGAATTGAAAACGTACTGCACTTTTTTCATCTAGCCATTCTTCGTGTTCAATGATGTACGAAATGAATGTGCCAAGGTTTGCACTCCGCTCTTATAAATGTATAGTTGTCACGCCTACGACATTCTACGATTTAACCATCATTATCAAGAAAAAGTGAAGTAACTTGTAAAACTTGTAAGACTGAAGCTTATAAAAATGTAAAAATCTTCCTGTTGGAGACGAATAATTTGTTCATTAATATTGATAGAAGCTCTCAACATTTGCAGTAAATATTGACACTGAACACTATCTCGATGAATATGAAAATTATGAAAGATTAAAATGAAAGAAATAATATATTATAAATATAAAATAGTAGTATAATATAAATATAAAAATATAAATATAAATATAAATATAAATATAAATATAAATATAAATATAAATATAAATATAAATATAAATATAAATATAAATATAAATATAAATATAAATATAAAATATAATATAAATATAAAAATAAAAATTAAAGTGTAAGCATAAGAATTAAGAAAATATGAAAAATTGTTCTAAAACAACTTGTTTCCATGGAACTTTTATTATACAGGCCGATGTTTGAAGCTGATTGAAGACGACTTTTATCGAGATTCCATGCAATATTGCCGTAAATTCCTCGATTTTGAAAATAACAAACGTGATCAAAGCTCGCGAAAGTATTCGTACGCTTGTTGACACAATTTATGAACGTATTGCGCACGTTGTAATACGAAACATTTTGAAATTTCATTAGCGTTCTTAAAGGCATTCTAAAGTGCGACCGTATTGGCGGATTTTTGAACAATTCTCAAAAACTATACTTCAAATTACTAAAATTGATTTGTTTTGAAAATGCAATATATTATTATCAAAGTGAATAATTATACGTTATTCGTACATTAATGTATTATAATAATGTATTATTTATATATAAAATGATTTGATTAATTCGTTTTCCTCTGCTTTCATCTATCGAGGTCACGTTTTAGTGACTTCGTTTCAAAAAGACATCGTTCGATGTCGCTTATTGGCCCTAGAAATATGCGATTTGATATAGGAAACGAATAATTCACGATCGTTTCCCTTGTTTGTCCATGGATACGTGGTTGAAATCTCGGCTGTTGTTGTTAAATCGATATTTTCTGACGGAAACCAGCGACAGTTAGTTTGTTCTCGTCATCGAACTCGCGTGATATAATGACGATACCCTCTTGACTGTTACACAGAATGGTAACGTTGGTTGCAGGAAGGGCAACTCGATGACGAAAGTCAATTGAGAGGCAATCAGTTGGTCGAAAGTCGATAACATTGACTTTCAATTAATTTTTATATGAAATTCAATTAATTTTATGTGAAATATTACTAAAATAAATATAAGATACATATTAATAATGATATAAATTATAGTATTTAAATATAAACTATATAAGATACATTATAATAAAATGAATATTACTTTTAACATTACTAAAGTGAAAAATTTTCAGATTGTCTCTTTTTGAAATTGTTTAAAAGACACGAAACTAAAACTGACGTATCAAAAACGATGCATTTGTCACAATTAGACTGTGGATTTTTATCAACATCAATCAAAGAAATGGAACCTCAATAAAAATCTATCTTTATCTGCTAAATATCATCTATAACAAATACCTCTGATAATTTTACATATTTTTTAGTACATTATTAAGAAATAATATATAACGTAACATATATAATGTATAATTATTTAATTTAACAATAATACATTATATTATCACAATGAATCACACATTTAGGAATTTTAAGTATTTTCAGGATTGTTCAAAACTCGATCAACACAGTCGCATAATTTTAAATATATGTATAATTAAAACATTTAACAGTAGAACGAAACTCCATCCGACAATTGCAATTTCATTCGACTCGCTCGAAAGACTGTTTAAACAATCACGAAAAACTGCCTGCTTTTTCACTTTCCTGAGCAGCGTTCTATCTCAAAAATTTCATTAAAGCTGCGTCGTTTGTTTGAACAGGTAGATTTTATTTCGCGCGTTTCACGCGAAAGCTTCTTGCGGCCGTTTTGCTACGTGCAAGTTGTCACTCACTCCCGAGTGAAGAGAAAATGCATTCGCCGTTTGTTTGGCGCTGAATAATTGACATAAGAAACATTGTGCGTGGCTCGAGAAACCTTTCGCCTCTATTTCTCCCGTTCGTGTTTAATTAACGTTGCGAAAGGGAAAAAGAGCGGGAGAAATAACCGTGAAACTTCGAGGAGAGACGAGTGAAAAATATACTCAATGAACGAAGGGGCGTTATTAACGTATTCATTTCATGTGTTTCGATGGCATTCTTTTTCACTGCCACCTTAAAACGTTGGCGGCTCGCTTCGCAATTGAAATACACGAGAGATTGTAAGATTTTTTTTTTTTTTTTTCAAATTGTCACTGTCGTCCAAATTTTAACGTTCGTACTTTGTATTGTAAAAATTAGACAGTGTGTATTGTAAAGAATTAGACTGAAGTGAAGAACGTTACAAAAAATGCAAGTTACGTAAATCACTATCACGCTAATTACTAATTATTTTCACGAAAATATGAAACTCCATTTAACCAGGACTGTCGTGTGACAAAAAGATTTATTTACAACTTATTGATAAACGCATTACCATGTTAATTTTTAGTTTGAAATTGCTCAAGTTGTCAGTGCAGTTTGCGAGTTGCAACATAAAGTGAGAAGATAGGAGAATTTTCGAAAGTTAATTTCCCAATTAACTCTTCGCGTATTAATTTTACTACCTAAGAGTGAACTTGGAAGGGAAAGAAAAATCGCGTAACATATTGTACCGAAAGTTTCATAATTTTCTGAATATCCAGAAGTGCAGTATCCCCCTTTGTAACTATAAAACACAAACTTCCGGTCGGGACGGTTTTAATGCGCTCTTTATCGCCCCAAAAAGAAGAGCGAACATTTTAAATTTAAGATAGAACTACGAAGGAAATTAATTTCTTGTTTATCTCCGCGTTAATAGCTGATTTTGCAAAATTAAAACGACGGTAACGACATTAAACGATATTAAGAGAAACGATGAATAACGTTAACTTCTTGTTATTTGTTATTCGTATAAGACAGCGTCATTATTCATCCGGGACAAACAAGCTTCTGGTTATTACTACGTCACTTTATCATCGCGTGGTATAAACTATTGACGATCGTAAAGAGCAATTTCATGAAGCTCTTATCTGCTGCGTCAGAGATCCATTAATCCGAATGTAGAAGAATATTCTATGTAGAAGAATATATAACAATCGGTAAATAATGAATTTGTGCAAATGAAATGGGCGCGAATAATATAGCAATGTGTAATAATTTGCGATAAGTAAACTTCAACAGGATACAATACGTGGAAAGTTTAAACTTTTGCCAGCGTGTTTTATATATAATGTATTATACATGAAAATATCATGTAGCAAAGAGATAAATTCATTGAAAGGTTACATATGAGAAAAATATGAATATATTATGTATATTTATGTTTACAGTTCAAAGTTGCCCTCCTTTATCGTTGTGCTTATAAATTTATAGCAGACTGAATTTTATAACGATTTTTATGTTCAAAGTCAAAGTGACATTGTGTGGCCACAGATGATTATAACGCTGTTGTTCATCATTATTTTCTATTACATATTTCACATAGAGATTGAGAACAAAATTAAATCAAGTCAAAGATATTGAAATTAAAACAGTGATTAAATTAAAACGTTATAAAACATAAGACATTAGTCGGAACATCGAGCTGCGCCAGTAAAGAGTTTCTTCAGACATAATTTTAAATTGATTCGAAGAATGAAAAATGCAAATCGTACGTACAAAAATTGATATCAATCAGAAGAAGAATTGAGACACGAAATTTTGAATCGAATTATATGAATCAAGGCTGCGCGAGAACAAATTAGGCAAAATTGAAAATGAAATTTCTAGCTCGTTGAGATTGGCATTGCAATTAGCATTGATAAGGACGAATGATACTTCGAAACGACGTTGCACGCATACGTGTAGTTTTACATTTCATATTTTTATCGTAACTTTATAATAAAACATTCATGGATATTTTATTAATCCTGAAAGAGTTTGAGAATTATGACACTAAGCAAGACGAAAATGATGCGAAATAATGCGGCGTAAATGTGAAGATAATTTGAATTGCATTTAAAGTGATTTCCGGCGAAAACGAAATTGAAAGACAATCGAATTAAAATTTCAAAGTCTTAAAATTAAATCGAAATATTTATGTTCCATCTGTTAGCCGCGTAGCTAAAATTAAAATACGAGTGTACTCATCATGTAGAATAAACACACTCGTTTTAAAATTTAATGCTGACTTTTCTTCAGAAATTCATGAGTTTATTTTATTGGCATTATATTCTTGATAAAATTTGAACATTTATAATTTCTTTACTGGAAAATAAAAAAAGAAGTAAATTCAAAATATTGCGAATTGAAAATTTAATCCATTTCTGTTTCGGTTCTAACAACAACAACGATTAAAGTAACTAATTAGTAGGATGGATTTTTATGTGATTTTCATATTTTTGAGAATGTAATTAAAAAGACAAAGCATGAAAAGAAAATTGTTTTATGTATTAAATATCATAAATATTATTATATATTCCTTATATTTTTATGCGTGCATACTATATACATTCAGATATAAAAGTCTACTAATTAAATATATCGAATATTCCATTTAGAAAAGTTTCAGAGAACTAATACTGCAGTATTAACATATAATTATCTTTTCAGTTGAATTTCTTCATTATTCCTTTTGAATTTCATGTTTATTTTATGTCCTAGTTTTCCTATATATTTCATTTCTCAATTCTTGGCCAACTTTTATTCGAAATGGCAAAGTAAAGTTTTAAAAATTAGAGGACTAAAGAACTGCAAGGGGAATAGCTTTCAAATTACATTTACAGAAAATTCCTCTCAATGAAACTTCTTGAAGTTTCAGGGAAAAAACACGAAGCATTTAGCATCTTGCACTTCGTTTTTCCAAGGATACATTTCTGGGAAGAAAGTCGGAGTAATCGTCTAAAAGATGTGACTAACTCTTCTCTTGGAAGCAAGGCAAGACAAGAAGGAAAAAGCTGAAAGAGAAAAATATCGAAAAAGAATGCATTATTTCGTAAGCAGTAAAAGATAGATATATCTGTGATTCGTTACAACTAGGATAATTTCTAATGTAATTTTTACTATTTACATCAATTTTAATAAATGATGAAATTGCTTCCAAAAATGCGTATTGCTTTTCTATAAAACTCTATGATGTTAAAAAAATAATAATTTAATATGTAAATAATTTAAACATATTTCTCGTTGTGAAAAAGTGAAAAAAAAAGTATTGCACCCTGTGCAGTATGTTGTTATTTTTTAAGAATGTAATTGCGTTTGATAAAAGGATTTATTTTAAAATGATGCAACACTTGATCCTACGCGTGTCGAATAAAACTGAAATCTTTCTTGTAATCAACGTGTGTTTCAGGCACTTTCACAAACAAGTGGCTTGCAAATATAAATGGTTTAAAATAATTATATACTATTATTCCCTCTTTTTATTTATATATAAATACGTTTCTATATATTAATTTTTCCTAGTTATTATATAGTTAAGTAGCTGCCCTAATATGAATGAAAATGTGTTCATCGATTCGATCCATGCATTGAAGGATTAATATAATTAGGTATGTTACATTATATTATATATATATATTTATATGTTAATATAAAACGTGTTATAAATGATTAAATATATATATTTGATGATATTAGATATACCTAATTGTTCATTGGTATATTATATCATATCATATAAATATATACGTATCACAGACATTTATATATACTATAAAATATATGTAAGTTTTTATATATTTATTTTATATGAATATTATAAATCCACGATTGTCACTGCAACTACACTCAAGGGATTAAAATTAACGAACTCGTGCAATAATTTCAATTTTATCAAGCATAAGAATAAATCTACAAAAAGGGATCAAGGTAAACGTAAAACCAAAAAAAAAAAAAAAGAAACCACTGTAAAAACTAACAAAAATTATCCTAACTTTCTTCAAGCTCAAGCCAAACTTGCCACTGAAAGAAGACACTGACAAAGTATAACAAACCACCAGGCAACAACAATCCATCTTTGCACAGCAAACAATCTCTAAAAAGAAGAAAAAGGAAAAAAAAAAGAAAAACTGTCGGAGGGGGGACTCAGAACGTCCGTGCAATTCTTGCCGACATTAAAAAGAAATAGAGTGATCAAGGTCCCCCCCCGGTGTTCATCCCGGTCTCGGAGGGGTGAAAGATCAAGAAAGGGAAACGAGGATAGATAGATAGATAGGAAAAAAGAAAAAGAAAAAAAAAAAATGAAAGAGAGCGCACTCTGGCCGCGGCAGGTCTTAGCGAGCCTAGCTTGTCAATGGAAATCGAAGCGCGGGGCGGGGGGGGGGGGGCAGGGAGTTAGGCCAGCGCGGTTCCTTCTTTGGCGCCCGTTCCCTTGTCCCCCGTGTAATTCATCTGGACGCGGTGACAGACCCCCGCGACGAGAAGGTAAACCGGCCTTAGAAAAGGCCAGACGTCTACAAGAAGGGGGAGGGGGACGTTCTGGTGGCCGCAGGGTCCGTGATATGGGCGAATGGAAACCGGAAAAGAAGAAAATAACCACACACACACACACACATACACACACAAGGGGAGAGAGAGGCTAGAAGCGATACGCGTGCACGCGAGTAGGGGCACGGGGGGAGGAGAGGGTTGAGGAAGCTACGTTTACTCGCGCATCACGTTAGAAGAGGTTCAAAGGTATACCCGGAGGGGGGTAAAGAGGGGGTGGGTCGGGGGGGGGGGTTGTTCTCGGTCTCCTCTGCCCCTGAGCAAACTTGCCCTACCCGGTCGATGGCTCACGCTTGCGCCCTAACGCGGCCGTTTCGCGTCAACGTTTCCTTCGCCCTCTCCTCTTCTGCCTTCCTCCGTGCTGTTTGAATCGGTGATTAAAGTTTCACCTCGCTTCCGTTCTTCGTCCTTCGCCCTTTCCACCCTTTCTTTCTCCTTTTCGTTCGCCGCCTCCTTCCGCGCCCCCCCCCCCGCAATTATTTCCTCCGTTCTTGTTCCTACGTTTATTAATTGAGCGAAGGCTCTTGAAGCACAATGGACGAATGACCGCCGGTACGATGATGCCGACATGTACATGGGAGACACGGTCGACCAATAAAATCGATAGGACAAAAATACAGCAGATGTTCGTGTCTGATCGAGGGAGAGAAGAGAGAGGAATTGCGCCCACGTGTTTCAGCAACGACGTGCATATTATTGTGCACATGGTGCAGTGGTTCGCGGTGTCGTTGCACCACGTTGTTAATAACACGAGGTCTATGATCTTCCAGGCTCGTCTGGTACTCGTCTAGCGACGTCGATAGCCGTTAATTGCTATAGATTTATGACCCCTGCGAGGAAAAATATAGAGATAGAAACGACGACCAAGGATAAACCGTTGACGAAGATAAAAGACGAATAAAGAGATCTTACGTTATCGCGAGATGGCCACGCTTTTATGTTGTTACGTCTACTTTTGCGCACCTACTTCTACTCGATAGCGGATTCAAATGGATTTTTCCATTCTACGTACGTTCGAATAGCGATTATTTATTTTAAATTTATTAAATTTATTGATTTAAATTTATTAAATTCATTAGATTTATTAAATTTATTAAATTATTCAAATTTATTAAAAATTTATTTTAAATAAATTCTAAAAGAATCTCGTAGATAATGTAAATTACGTAGGATCTTTTAGATAATCTTAAGAAACTGTTTTTAAATGTAATGTTATACATTATACAGGGCGCTAATTTTAGCTATTGTTGAGAGTCTTGGAGCTTTTACAGATTGTTTAGATTGTCCGACACGAGTGGCTTCAACCCGAAAGTCTCAAATAGTTTTCAGCTAATGTTGTAAAAACGTGATATATTATTCCCGAGTTTAAGGTGAAATATCTTTTATTATTTTTTCGATCTAATTGTCCTATTTATTGAAAGTTCTATTTTAAAAAAAAATCTGCAAATAGATTTCACCTTCAGCATAGATACATACGCTAGATCGTGTTCAAAAATATTTAACTTCGTCTAATGAATTTTTTTTTATTTTCTCATTACACATTTTATACAGCAATTTACGTCGCTTTTTAAATATAATCTATCTGGTTGGAAACTGTTATACATGTATTCAACAGTGCAACGTATTATTCTTAGTTGGTGTTTCATTTATTTCTTGCGTTTAGTGTTCGAATAAAAAGTGGTGAAAAAAAGGTAGCGCATTGTACGAAGTCTAATGCGATGTCGCTTTTGTTCGTTAATGGTCTTCTTTCTTTGTTTTGCAGCAACTCGTGCTGCATATTGCACACGAATCTTGCTCTTCTCTCTCTCTCTCTCTCTCTCTCTCTCTCTGGATTTTTATTTTCTGGGTCGCGAGTTCAAAAAGAGTAGTAGAATGTTTTCTGAACGTCGTGCTCGTTTCAATTATCAATTTCAACGTGTGTATTATTTAATTGTTAACTATATTGAATATAATTTGAACAGAGAACAAAATTTTATAATTTTATTCAACTGTAATATATATCTAATCTAATTTTAATTTCAAATCTATTTACTTAATCTACTTAAACAACTATTAATTTACTCTTCATAGATTAATTGAATTGTCATAAAAAGAATTCTCTGTAAAAGACCGACGTTGAAATATTTATTCATTATCTTTGTCCTTCGAACCTTTGATAATTTCCTAATCTTTTCAATATCGAGTTTTGCGATCGCGTGCACACTGAATGTTTGCTCACATCTTTTCTATAGATATTCACAATGCCAAATCGTATGTTGCACGACAGAAGAGAATGACAATTGAAAGGAAAAATTTAAATAACGAAATTTACCGAGGATCTCACTGTTTGTCTTTTATCTTCGTAGATTGAGAAAGTCTTGTTTTCCTTCTTCTATCACGAGGTCACGCCCAATAAAGAGAAGGAGATACTCTAGAGAGAGGCTATGACATCAGTCATTCACAATTTCTTCCCTTTTCATTTCATGCTCGACGACCATCACATCATACGTCTCACGTGCTCAAACCAATTGCAAGCAAATAAGATTTCCCCTGGAAAATTGATTCTAAAGCTCGCGGAAATTGCCGATTACCAGTCGAACAGTCCCCTGATATATAAAACGAAACAGGCAAAGAGTGTTTTATATCGCGAGAATATATTGGGTTATCAGTTTTCGATTTGGGATACCTTCGGTGAAACAGTAGTAACTAGACCGTGAATATAAAATTCATACTTTGATGAATAGAACTGAAGAAATGGAAGGTGAATGGAGATTTGCTTCGTCCGAATGTTGTCCACATATTTTTATGTGTTGAGTATATTTCACATATTTGTGTGTTTCTTTTTCTTTTTTTTTTTTTGAAATTCGATAATTGAACAATTATTCATTTACGAGTCTTAATAATTATTTACTAATTTAGTAACGCAATGACAACTATGTAGATTGTGTGTCACTCTTCATTCCTTTAAACTCTTCGCAAATTTTGTACTTTTGTGTCTCGAAGAATTTACCTTTGTACATAATATTTACACCTTTTTTTATCTTTATTTCTTTATCTGCTTCGTTTCAAAAAATAGAAGCATTAAGTAAAATCAGATATAACTTTAAGAACTATCTCTTTGACTCACTGTTGTCCTTCCATATTTTTCTCCATTAATTATCGAACTGTCAAATTACTCTGAATCACCAATTGCCAATCCTATCTTTATTGAAATCGTTAATTCTCAGGTATATAAGGAAGTAAGTTTAGTTTCGTGCCAGTCTCCGTAGAGTCAGCTGACTGTTATATCGATTCGACAGTGTGAATTTTTTATCGTGAGCTATCCAAGAATTTGTATTGTGCTTTCACATTTCTAACTCCCCGTACCACGTAAGTGCTTAATCAAATTATCGACGTTTTCGTCTATGTCAACGGTTCTCAGTCTATGGTGCACGTAAACCAAAGAAAGGAGTTAAAGTAAAAACACAGAAAACGAAGTTATAGAGTTTTGATTATTTAGCCAAGAAAATTAAAAAGAAGAAAAAAAAAACTTTTCTAAGGGATGGATGGGGCTTTATAAGAAAAGAGGGTACTCATAAATGAAAAGCCTAATCATGGAGTACAGGAGAGAAAAAAGATTGGGAATCGCTGGTCTATGTAAAAAATTTAAAGATGCAAAACGGAGCCGAGCAATGCATCGAAATGAAGTGTCACGTTACGTACGTTCAATCAAAGATATAAAATTCAAGTGCTGATTATAACCTCTTGGGCTGGAATAACGCACGTCGAGAATTTTTTTCCCCAAATTGCAACATTTTCTCAGTTTTAAGTGGATTTAAATGTAACCCAGGCAAAACAAATGATAAGTTTATTAATAATCAATAATAATTAATATTAATATTGTTAACGATTTAATAAGTTAACAATATTATTAATAATTAGTACTTCTTAATAATTTCTAAATCCAGTGATATTGTACCGACGTGTTCAAAAGGAAAAGAAAGCGACGAAGTTATTGTTCGGTCACTCGTTACGGTCCGCGCGCCAGTTGCCAGCGCAAGTGTTTAAATACTCTTCAAATCTCCCGAAATATCAGTTTGCAAAGTAAATATCCACGGTGTTTGCTTGCCGTTCGAATCTGAAATATTCTTCGTCCATTCGACGACACATCGCCCAGTGTCGTGTAGCACTGAATCGAAACCGAACGCTGAACAGTAATTATCGATCGGCCGCGGTTCTCCCGTTGTACGTACAATCACGTGCATCCCCTTCATCCGTTTCACCCTCTCGCCAGAGAGGCCATTGTCAAGAATGGGACACACAGAACGAACGAAAATTCAATCTGCTCGCCAGTTTGGTTTGTCGGTCGCTATAGCACAGGAGTACATTTTACATCAGAGATATGTACGTACGTACATACATGTGTGCGCGCGTAGTGTCACCAGCATCATCATCCTCATCGACGCCCACGATCCTCTGTAAAATTGGTCGTGGCTTGAGAACGCTCTAGTTCCGCGGGGTTGCGCCTCTCGTTCGACCATCGTATTAATAGAGGCACACTCACCATCCTCTCTGTGGCTGGCTGCACGTGTTGTTTGTCATTTCCCAGCGAGTAGATAATCTAGCCGCGAGATATTCG
Organism: Frieseomelitta varia; assembly: GCF_011392965.1. Taxonomy (NCBI): domain Eukaryota; kingdom Metazoa; phylum Arthropoda; class Insecta; order Hymenoptera; family Apidae; genus Frieseomelitta; species Frieseomelitta varia. Next base: position 131,090 of record NW_025110292.1, on the reverse strand, counting down.
GAAATTCTGCAAGAGGGTTGTCCCATTACCTCTCGTAATAATTGCCGATTAGTTGGACTGTGCGAGCTTAAGGTTAGATTAATCTCGATGGTGGTTCGTTCGCGACACTCTGTTATAACAAGTTATTTCGATATTCAAGGGATATTCTTTGCTTTTTATGAACGAAGATTGCTGGTGAAATGTGTACAGGGTGTCGAAGTATCGGAAAGGAAGAACAAAATTTTTTCATTGGAGTTTCTTCTTTTTGGAGTTTGAAAATTTATCAAGTATTTTTACATTATTACATATGTAATCACCCTCCATGTTCACCCTGTATATCACAAGTATGATTTTATTGATATTACTACTCAGTGATTAAGATGTTACACTTGCTTAAAGTTGACTCAATGAAGTCATCGATGATTCATGACGGTCTATTTAAGTAAAATTTTAGTTGAATAAAGATATTCTTTGCACTGTGTCGGTGAAGATTAGAAAAGAAAGATATGATATAATTTATTATTTCATAACGAGAAAAATGTAATGTAACACAGTTAGAAAGAGAAGTAGTTGGTTTGGTACAGAGATATAGAAGATCTTTTAACCTCTTGCGCTGAAATGTCGAGAATTTTTTGTCCCAAATTGCAACACTTTCTCAGTTTCAAGTATATTTAATGTGATCCAGGCAAAACAAATGACCTCTTATTAATTATTACCTCTCAATAATTTTTATCCAGTGATATCATACCGACATGAGTTTTCAAAAGAAAAAGAAAGCGACGAATTATTGTATACGGTTCGGTCACTCGTTATGGTCCGCAATCAGTACAAGGGGTTAATAGTAGATGACAAAATTTCATTAAAAAAAGAAAAAAAGCAATTAAATGCATGTCTAATGTCCGAAATATAATCGATGCTGTTAAAATCAATATTTAATAACGCGAAAATACTAAGAAATATAGCTTCAAATGCTATCTTTCCTTCATTAAATATTCCAATTAATTACAATTTTTGTTCCATAAATGGTAATTTTTTGTTCCATAAGTGGAAAGTTTTTTTTGTCAAAGAGATTTGTTTTTCTCTGCGCGCAACGAAACACGTTAAACGTAGTTGAGGCTCGTTTCTCTTTCGAACGGAATTTACGGAATTATTCGGCCGTGTCACTTTTAATTGCACGGCAATTTAATTCACTCTAAATACTTCCCGCGTTCGACGTTGACGCGATGAAATATTGTCTTAAATATTCTTCACGTTAATTGACTTTTCCAATTGTATCCAAGATGATAATTGATCTCCTCTTCTTTTTATTTACATTAATTATAATATATATATTATTTACATTAATTATAATTATGTATATTAATAATAACTCTACTTTGATTTTTCGAATTCTATTAACAATAGAACCGTCTAAAAACATGCATATATTTCTAAAACATGTTTAAAAAACACGCGTACAATTCATTCATTTCGTAAAATGAATGAAACGATAATAAAATATTCATCTCGAATCGAAATGATCTCTGCCTCAATCTCAGTCTTTCCCGAATTCCGACGCTGAAATTTACAAAACATCGTGGACATTTCATTTCAATGAACCAAATAATCGAATAATCGGATGACGATCGATTCGAACAAATAAGCAAGCAAGCAAGTAAGTAATTAAATCCAATCATCTTGCAAAATGCTTGTCGTCTAGATTTCATTTAGAATTTCATCGCATTTCGCGCAAAAGCGGACGAACACGTTCGTCCGACTCGTGCGTTCATTGTACTTGTCGTTTCTGCGCTGAGTTCTTTCTCCATCGTCCCGCATATGCATTTAGACGCGTTACGTGCAAAGGATTCTGGGTCAAAGAAAAACCGCGCGAGAGAGAGAGAGAGAGAGAGAGAGCAGAACAGAGCGCGCCAGCTGAAAATGGTTATTGATTTTTGGGCGGCGTCCGCGGATCCTCTAAACATTTTACAGGGGACTTTTACTTTTCGTAGCCGCAGGTGCAAGCGCTTCTCATTGAAGCGGGGTTCGACGAGCACGAGAGCTTCTTGTGTCACGTTCACCCGTCACGGATCACGGTGAATTTCATTCAGACCTCCTTTCCAGTCCGTGACACTCCCAGCCAGCCCCGAGAACGGACTTTCTTTCATCCTTGCCACCGCGTGGAGGCTGCTTCGAGACCGTATTCCCGATCATCGATCAGCGAAAAAATTCATTAACCTCTCGTACTTCACGTACACGTGCGCAAAATTTCCAATTAGATTCTAGAGTATGGTATTCGGCGTACGTTGCAAAGACCTTAGTAGTAGATATCTTTTTACGAATGCATCATGCAAGTTATTCAGGGTGGACCAAAAGTTTCTTCTCACCTGTTTTTTTTTTTTTTTAACAAAATGTAAGAAAATCACTTTTCATCTAATCAATTTTAAATTAAATTTAAGTTTATTAATTTTAAATTTTTAATCTGTAAAAAAGAGTATTTTTGAAAATATATAATGAAAAAGTTACGGATTTATTTTGAGCAGGAAGTGAGTTTTGGCCCAAGACACATTCTGAAATTTTATTAACCGTTCTGAGATTCAATTATCATGATCATGTTGATAAAATCTGAAATAAATTTGGAAATATATGTAGATATAAATAATGAAATAATATTAATTATTTATCATTATTACGTTAAATTTCAGTATTCAATTTTAATATGTTTAACATTTATTGCTTTATTTATAGTTATTCATGCATATATTTGCATAATAGTATTGGAAAATATATTTCTCACTTGTAATTTTATATATGATGAATTATTATTTTATATATGATGAATTATTTAATTGATAGGCACGATGCAAACAATTAATTAACCTATTGATTCATTTATGAATCTTTGTCTAAATACAGAATGTGTCACAGGTAATTTGTTAAAGGTAAAACTAATTAGCATGTATATTTAGCAACTGCTAACAACACACGAAACTGAAACTGATAACTTGTAGATATTCCATCCACCAGATAATACATAATAAATGGAACAAGCGTACAGTATCACGTGTGATTAATGTTCGACAAACTTGGACAGGGTTTTCCAGAAAAAGGTCAAACGAATATAAAATGATCGCCGGTTCGCAAATAGAGCGTGCTCGTAATATTATTCAGCGGGTACGATGAATTTTTTAAGCCCTGCTCGAATCGCGTGAAATTCGCTCGACAGTGTCAAATCAGACTGTGTTTAAACGGCGTGAGTGTCCCTGGTGAAAATTTTTCCACGGTAAAAAACATAATCGAATAGAGCCATAATGATGAAAAATAGTCGACATTTTAAACTGTTGCGACTTCGTAAAAGAAAATCACGTAAAAATCTATTTTTAAGCTCGTTTTAAAGCATAAAGCTCCTGCTTTGATTGTTCTAAGTTTCGTTTTCTCCAAAAATATTCTTTCCTTACAAGAAAAATTGTAAAAATTTACATGTACGTAAGAACATTGAAAAAATTTCTTAAAATTTTATTTCTCTGAAGATTAGAGTTTCCTATTTACGACTTACAACTTAAAACTTGCTACGATTTCGTTTTCATTATTTCATTGAATTTTGAACATTGGAGTTAAGCAAAAAAAAAAAAAAAAAAAAAAAAAAAAATGGAAGAATCTCAACACTCCGTCATGTAATCTGTAATGTTCAAAGTTAAATAAAATTACCAAAAAAAAAGAAAGTTCTACGTCAAGTTTTAAGGGATCGTTGCAAAGAGAAAAGTTTCAATTTTCAAAAGCACGGCGGACCAAGCTAGGCGAAAGAATTTTTTACCCAGAACAGTGCTTTGCGTTTTAAAACGAGACTACCTAGATCGTTGCACGACGTCTTTTTAACAAAGTCGCAACAGTTTAAATTATTGGCAATTCTTCATTTAAATTAATCGTGGTGCAAAACTGGCTGCACGAGAACAACTTCTATTTGCCAGAATAACGATGGTAACAAGGTCAGAGTTTTTTTTTTTTTTTTTTTGGGGAGCCGAAAACATCTTACGAAACAGTATTTTGCTTTGTCTTTTGTGCGAACACTGGAAAATAAAATATTATCAATATTAAGCATCCATATGCGTGTGCGTTCAATTTTACTCGTCGCTGTATGTCCTCCCATTTCGTGAGACTTTTTACCGGAGCACGAAGCTGAAACCGTCTCGTTCGTTGTATTTATAGACTGCCTGCCCTCCTTGCCTCTGATCATTTATGTATAAAGGCCGCTGTTACTTTGTTCCACGGGGAACAGGTTGATTTTGCCAACGATACGCCGCTCCTTTTTGGTCAGCGCGAAATACTCGAGCATAAAAATGTCGAAGGAAACGATCCAGACGGACCTGGAATATCGAGCTCTCCTTTTTTTTTTTCTTTCCCCTCCATTCTTTTTCTTTCTCCCGTGCAGTTCACTGACTGCTCTCCTTCTTCGTGCAAAATTGGTAAAATTTTATTTCTAAATTCTCTTGTGACAAATTAATTCGATTACAAAAATTAATCCAGTCTCGTGAACATCGATTTAGGCGTCGTAATCTCGCTGAAAATAACACGAAGGCTTACAATACGACTTGGCATTGATACTATTGTCGCTGAGACAAACGATCGGCTCGATTATCAGTCTACTATACCAAAGATACTTCGTTCATTCTCGAAGATTTCCTAGGTTAGTAATATGGGAAGTTATTAAATTTAAAGTTTTTTTTTATCTAAGTTATTAAATTTAAAGTTTTTTTTTATCTAAGTTTAAATTTATCAGCCAGATGGATAAAGGAGGAGAAAATTTCCTGCAAATCGCGGGTGCTCAGTGTCAAGAAGATTTATAATAAATGTGACTTTCTTGCATAAGTTTGTATCTAGAAATACATAACAATCTAACGTTTGCCCTGTCTAGGCAATTAATTTTGACGCACAAATTAATTCAAAAAACCGCAGACACTGTAACAACTCTAGAGTTCCAAGAATGATCACAGAAAACGTGTGAAAATAATTGCTTCGATTAAATACGAAAAATTAGATCGTTTGAAGAAGATGAAGTACGCACGAGGTTATATTTATAGAAAGTGCGAGGACTAAAGTGCAAAAATCGAGTCAAAGAAATTAAACTTTCGAAGGCGATGAATAAGAAAAGATTTACGATACGATAATGAACATAAACATTTGTTCATGTATATTTTACATTCATTACAATCATTCGAATCTCTAAAAAAGAAAAACACAACGTTGTGAATCCGTAAAATTACTCTAAAAATTATAAAAAATATATATATACATATATATTATAAAATATAAAATTACTCTAAAAAATTATAAAATATATATATATATTATAAAATACAAAATTACTCTAAAAAATTATAAAATATATATATTATAAAATACATAATTTCTCTAAAAAATTATAAAATGTATATATAATAAAATACAAAATTACTCTAAAAAATTATAAAATATGTACATATACATATTATAAAATATAAAGTTATTCTAAAAAATTATAAAATATATTATAAAATATAAAATTACTCTAAAAAATTATAATATATATATATTATAAAATACAAAATTACTCTAAAAAATTATAATATATATATATAATAAAATACAAAATTACTCTAAAAAATTATAAAATATGTACATATACATATTATAAAATATAAAGTTACTCTAAAAAATTATAAAATACGAAATCACTCTGAAAAATTAGTCATTTCGACCATTTTGGTAGTCCTAGACGCCGCCTCATCTCGTAGCTCGCGTCGAGCGACGTATTGTTCGCGAATCCGGTTGTTCCTCGAATCTGGAGCGAACGATTGTTCTCAGTAATGTTTTTTCTATCTCCGGATGTAAAGGAGGACCGAGAGAATGACAAGAGAGTGGCTTGGTTCCAAGCTCAAGCGACACCTTGCCACAGCTAGCAGCGTGGTCATATCGTGGTTGCTCAATAGCGTTCGTAGACTTCTAATAGATAACCCAGTGAACCGTTTGCCCGGTTGCGCTCGTTCTTTAAACCGCGTCCAATCGCGTTTTAACATTCCGGTCACTTGCCTCGGATCGAGCGTTCGCAGGTGATACCCCCGAACCTTACGGTAAATTTCCGTACGCTCTTTTCAATAGGTCACCTCTCGATAGAGGTCCGTGAAATAGAGTCGTCCCTCTCGATGAAAATTCAATCCTACCGCGCAAAGTCGGAAATTCGAAACGCGAATTTATCGCGGTGAAAAGTGGCCGACAGAGACTTCGTCTGTGAGTTATCCGTGTCAACGAATTTCATTGGCAGGAGAGGTTGATGATGATGCGTTACGTCGATGTAGGTTAGAGCAAAAAGATCGATCGTGTAATGTTTTTCTTTTTTTTAATTTATCGAGAACGTTAATTGCAATCGTAAGTAATACATAAATTTGTCGAAATATCAATTGATTTTTTGTTATTGAGAACTTTTTGAGACGCGCGTGTCGTGAATAAATAGCTGACAATTCATAGTGGCATATTATAGTGGATTGTGAATAAAGGTATTTAATATTTTACACTCTAGTATCTTCATTGCCATTATTATATTTATTAAATTTTTATATTTTAGAAACGTTGAATATTTTATTTATTAATAATCTTAAATTTTATTTATATAATTATATCATTTACAGTAAAAATTTCAATATATATAATTCGTGGTTTTTACTTCAATAATTTTAGCTTCGGTTATATTAAAATTAACAAGCTGTGGCATATTACAAATTATATATATATTTAAATTTATATTCAATAAATATAATAATTATTCAATAAATGACGTGACGTTTTTTGATCCACCGAGGAGACTGACTCGAGGTGATTTATACTTTAAGAGATCCTTGACGAGGTAAATAACTGTCGCGCGTAACGGAGAAGTGTTTGACGTCACTGCTGCAATAAAAGTCACAAAAATCTTTGAGAAAACTATGTAGGAGCGACTACCAGTAGATAGAACTCGCTGGCAGAAGCTACGCAATTTGCCTTGAAACGAATTTATTGGATGAGAAGCCTTCTCCTCGTCATGGATCATTAAGTTTACCCCGCTGATAGCTTTGCTCTGCTGGCCGTCATTTTTTCTTGACAACCTTATCACCTTTCAGCAACAAACATTTTCATTTTTACGACCAAGCTTATGATATTTAGAAAAAAAAAACAATCTCAGTCTGTTACAAACTTCTTCAATCTTACTTGTTCTTCGTATCTTTAAGTTTAGATGAGGGGCAAAGGGTATCGTTCTTCCATAAAAGGTTAACCCCTTTTAACACTAGAACTATTAAAATGGTCAAAATGACCAGTAATCTTCGTTAGATATAAAACATATTTTTGGAAACTTGAACAATTCTTTGGTAAAATACATAAATAAAAACCTGTGCACTCTCTATTCTATTATAAAGCTTTTCTGTTTCTTTTACTTGTTGAACATAATGTTAACGCACAGAACCATTTTATGCTTTAGTCGTCGGTAGTTCTGGCGTTAATCTTTTCATTTCTCTTTATCTGCTATCTTATAGACACAATTGAAAAGAAAAAAATGACACGCACGGTGTGTGACATAATCTAACTGGAATTAAAAATAGTTTCGTGCTTTTATTCGTGAACAATCGCAGAATGAAACGGTGAAAAGTCTGTGGAGAAGCCGGCGTTTCGTTGTTTCTTGAAAACGAGACGAGGAGCCACTCGAAAAGAACAAAAGTGGAAGGAGCGAAAACGTATGAGAGCGTAGGTATAATGTGGACGTCGGATGACGCTCGTTTGCCCGGACAATTTGTGATAATGACCGGAACAGCTGATCGTGTGCTCACTGCGAGAAACGATTCCTCCTCTGCCGGCGTGAAACCGCTGTATATATCTCAATTTTCATCGCTTGTTCGAATTCCAAAGATCGAGTGGTTACCATATTATCATTATTTCATTATTCAACGTTATCATATTTATTATCCGTTTTTATATTATCATTAAATTCCATCCATAAGCAAATCGTTCATTTTCATATAAAATTAACAGTACATTTACTCATGGAGCTGAATACTTGGAGTATAATTTTTGTATTTTTTTTTTTTTTTTTAATTAACCTCTTGCGTTGAAATGACGCGCCACGCACGTCGAGTATTGTTTGTTCCAAAATTATAATATTTTCTCAATTTTTAAGTATATTTAATTAAGTAAAACACAATAGGCATTCATTACTTCTCAATAATTTCTATCCAGTGATATTACCGACGAGTACAAAGGAAAAAGAAAGCGACGAATAGTATATACGGTTCGGTCACTCGTTATGGTCCGCAATCAGTTGCCAGCGCAAGTGACTAAAGAAATTTTTAGTCAATAATGTCGAGTCTCTTTTTATCGTGATAAAATAATATAATTATAAAATATTTATAAAATAATAATTATATTATATAAAATATATATGTTATAAAATATATATTATATAATTATAAAATATTTATAAATTAATAATCACATTATATTTTTATATTATTTTATTTTTATATTATAAAATATTTATAAAATAATAATTTTCGTACAGAATACCTTGAATTTATCTACAAATAAATTTATGCAAATTGTTGTTACATATTTCCTGAACGATTCTCGATTAATTTTTTTTTTTTTATTGTAAAATTCAGAAATTGATGACTCTAGTAAATCGCCATCATTTTCAAATGATGAATTTTCCGAAGAAATGCTATAGCAATTCTAAATCTAGAATTCTATTTGAAATTATCTATTATAAATCCGTTTGTTGCGAAGCGCAAGCTGAATACCTGAAACCTGAAAGTCTTAATAATTAAGAGTATCCGGAAAAGAAACGTCCGGGTAATTTCCGTTTTTTAAATTACTGTGTCAGACATCAGCATTCGCAAAGATAGGAATCGTGAAAGTCATTTGATCAGAGAGGAGTCTTAATGAATAGAAAAACCGCGAGAGACATCCAGGGAACGCGTTCAGTTTTCGTAGCAGGATCGTTAATGAACTCAAACGCTTTTTGCTTCGCGTATGATGGCACCCGGTAAGTTTTAACCGCGTAAAAGAGACATCGCCGGTGAACGAACCGTTAATTACTTTTGCATCATTCAGTCGAAACAGTTGCTTCTCGTCGGTATAATGTAACACGTATTCGAACGAAACGCGAAAATTTCTCTTGCAACGAGATACCTTGTAAATTAGCTCCATTAACGCATCGCTGTTGGCAAAATTTGCACATGTGATATGCAACATCTGATTAACACGTTCCACATTGCCCGACCCACTTGTAGAAATCGAAGCTTTTTTTTTTTTTTTACAGAAAATACTTTTTTTATTACTAATAATATTATTACAATATTATTTTATTATTGTATTTATTATATTACTTTATTAATATTATTATTAATATTATATTATTTTATTATTTTACTTTTTTATCATCAACGTTTAGAACATGTCAGGATTTAACGAAACTTGTATCGGTAATTTTATAGTATAAGTGTTGTACAAATATCGATCGTTCGAGGATTTACTAAAAAATTATAATAAAAATGTGTAATATATAACGTAGACATTTATAAATAGAAAATATATGATGAAACTGTGGAATAAGAGGAAATAGACTTTGCAATTACTGTGCAACAGAAGGGAAAAAAAGCAATTAACGTGATCGTTACATTCTTGTTGATACTTCGTTTTAAAATATTCCTCGTTGCTGTCGATGCATAACTAACTGCGATGAAAAATTAAATTTATCATCCTGCGAATTTAATTAAATTTATTATCTCCGTTTTTGATTTTGCTTCGTCTTTTGCAAATCAATCCTTTGTGTTAATTTATTATATGTATTATATATACTTGTATACAACACGTGTCAACAATATAAAATTCAGGACAATGTTCCATATTTTTATAAAAACTTTTTCGTGCAACGTGTGACAAAGTTTAGCTTATTTATATACCGATTCAACTCTATTCTACCTGTTTGAAAAAAAAAAAGAATTTATGTAATAAAAATCATGTTAAATTAGTAGACTTTATGTAATTTGGAAAGTTACCATTAACGTCATATCGTTACTATCGTCGAGGAAATATTCGAAAATTGGATTACGCTGATCATTCATGAGCATGAATATTCCGCAATTATTGTTCGGTGGGACGCTAATTTTTCAAATTAGGGGTAAAATTAACTTGCATCGAGCTAATGTTCAAGAAGTTGTCAGGTAACGTGAGTTTTATAATAAATCGTTCATCGACCTCCGCGTTATTAATTACCGCTTTTCCCGGAAGCGACGTTCAATGAAAAATAAATAACCACGACGACTATTTCCATCCTCGAGGATGATATTAAAAAAAAAAAAAAATTCCTTGCCGCAAAGAGCAGCCAATATCACGGCATACCAATCATCGATACTTCGATCCTCTGTGCGAACGTATTTTCGTCTGATCTTTCGTTCGGTAATTTTACCGTCGAGAAAATGAGAAAAACCTCGCAGAATTATAAAGGAATTATGCAGATAAAATTATATTATAGGTCATTGAACGTTTTTATAGCTCGCATTCGTTTAACGTTCTTGTTAATAGTAACTTTCCCCGAAGCAATATTCGGGAGAGATTAAACAATCTTAACTCAATTATTACTATCGACATTCTAGTATTAGTATTCTAATTTTCCTCCTCGATAAATATTCGACTATGTTTCTAATTTACAGTAAAAAAAGGCGAGAAAATTCGTGAAATTACACAGACGAGATTATGTCAATTTTCATCGTTTTGCAGGACATTTTTACAATTCACGTTCATTTTCATCGTTCATATCTTTGTCAGAAATAATTAAACAGTCTAATTGTTTTTAACATTCTCATCCAGAAACCTTGTTATTTTATTAAAACTTTATTATTAATTTATTTATTTACTACTTTATTATTAATTTCTAAAAAGTAAATTTCAAATAGATTTGTTCCACGCTCTGAATATTACGACAAGATTTTTAATTAATCAGAGTTTCTTTATCTTGGATTTTTTTTATTTTATCGTCACAGATAGATAGATCAATACAAACTTTATTATTTTAGATTTTCGCACATTGAGCGAATATATCTATTTTTCGACAACATTCTAATCGTCTGCTTCTCGACAAACCTAAATTTCTTCAATTCGTCAAAATTCACTTGTTTTATTACACATGTATGTACCATCCGTCTCGAACGAACATCGTATAATTACTCAACGATCCTATACTTTCCGTTCGTTCACCCTCGATATTAATTATACCACGTCCCCTCCCCGGAAGTGAGGTTCGAGCACGAATAAACAGCCTTAGCAATTATTTCCATCATCGGAAGAACATCGAAAAAAAAAAAAAGAAAAAGAAAAAGAGCGGATGAAAAAGGAGAGTGTCATCGTTTTAAAGACGGTCGAGAGCTTTACTTTGATCGGAGAACGTCCATGGGGAAAAGTTGCCGGCGTTTCCGTTTCCTCCCCCGTGCGTAATGACACGACGATGAGGACGACGACGACGTAGGCAAAGGCGTCGGTGGCGGAGTTATCAGGTCGTAAGTTCAAAGAACCGCGGGTGGAAGAGCATCGGGTGTATCGACTGCGGTGCGGCATACACGATATTATTACGATCGTTCGCGAGGAGACGTGACCGTGCATAGAATTAGCGCTGAAACTTTCAGGAGATAAAATTCCGCGCCTCGACCAGCTCCTCATAATTATCAGTTGACTTTTGGTCGCGACTTTTGTTCTTTCGCCGGGAGAAGAACCGACGCCGGAGGTGTCTTTGTTAATACGATAAAATCGATATGGCAGATGCGAGAGGATTGTCATTTCAAGTTTTGCGAAACAAGTTTCTAGTAATTTACCTTTTTTTTTTTTCTTTTTTCGAAGGTTTGTACGTGATGTTTGGCTTTTTCTGAAAATATGCTGTTTTTGATCTTCGCAGAAGATCGACGCAAGCGAACTTATTATCAGCAACAATTTGATGATTATAAAATATTATATTATTGCAGAGCAGTTTAGTTGTAACATTAGGTACACAGTAGTAATTATAAAAGTAAAAAAGTAAGACAGTAGTGATTATAAATATAAAAATAGAAAATTATAGTATTATATTATAGTATATCGATAGTAAATCAGATTTCTTATATATTATACATATATTTTATTTATTTATTTTTTTTTTATATATATTTATCAGGATTAATTTCGAGAAAGAGGATCTTAGTTTTCCATTTGTATTTCAGATGACACACATACATGCATGTACATGTAGATTACGTACACGGTTCACACAAAAGAACACAAGCATACGTTTCCAATATACTTACGCACGTATATACAAGAATCGAAATCAATCAAATTTAATTGATACAATATATTAATTTAATATATTGTATCAATTAATATCGCATATTAATTCAGTTTAATATACAATATATTAATCAAAATCGATCGAATTTAATTGATAACAAATTTCTCATTATACGCCAATAGTTTCGTAAATAATTCACGATGACGTGAAACGTTCAAACGTTCGTCTTTTCGAATCTTCTTCGAAATTTCCAGCCCCCTTGTTACATTGGCGCCAGCAAACCAGCGCCAGTAAAATGGCCTCGCCGGTGCATTAGAAATTGCACAGCGTAACCGATTAATCCGCATGAATTATAGGACTGGTATCGCGGAAGTTGTTTCTAAATTGATTCGTAAATCAATGGCGGGTAGCGTGACCGAATCTCTCCGCTGTTGTTCCTCCTCTTTCTCTCGAGGCATAGTCCGCCGCGCGGCTGATACGGGCGCCAGCGCGATTCCCTCTTGGCTGTCCTCGCTGTATTTAGCCCGCATTTATCGGAAGACGAGCACCGATGATCCGTACGTACGATCGAGTCGAAAGGCACGCAGAAGGCACGTCGGCCAGCACCTCGTGACATTTCGAGTGGCTCGTCCTCTCGCCTAGATCTATCTGCCTGCTCGCCTCTCATCGTTTGATCTCTCTTTCTCTCTCTCTCTTGTCGTTGCCAGTCTCGATACTGAAATTTCATCGATCGAAACAGTGTTTCCTTTTCTGAAAAAAAGACGCCGTTTCAAGCCTCTGATCGAGTGATATGTGGTTGGGGATATTGTTGTGTTATTGGAGCGTAGCATCCCAACTGTTTTTCAATCAAACTGGTCAAAATGACCAGTGTAATTGTGTTAGAAATTTTTGTAGATGTAAAAGAGTGTAATTTATTTTTATTTTTATTTTTTTTTTTTTTTAATATCTCTGATTTTATGCTTTAATCGTCGATTAATTCTAATATTAATATCTGAACTATATCAGTCATGTTACTGGAATAAAGTATATATATATTAATAAAGTTCTAATAAAGTAAAAATAGTATATATATATATTAATAAAGTTATTAATAAAGTGTCTATTAATGACGGATAATGTTCTAGTTACTAATAGACGTTCTATTGTGGTAACATAATATGTAGATATATATATTAAGATACTTAAAAAATAGAGAAGACTCTACTGTATTCAATTGTCGATCTAAATATGTTATCCTATCAAAAAGATGACTGTAAAATAATTTTTAATACTCATTGCGCGATCTTTGGCAGTGTTTAACGTTTTCTCGTGGGTTTAATTAAAATAGAAATATAATTTATATAGATAAATGAATTTATATAAATAGACAAATATATCTGTGTTACTTCGTATTTTTTGTATTTTGAATTTCATGTGATAAAGCTATCGGTGTACATTAAACTCTTCCAGTCGTCTGTCATTCGACTTTTAAACGTGATTAGAAATTTTTCTAACAATTCATAGAACACAAATACTACTAATAACAAACATTCAGTAGTTTATTATCTGAAAATTTAGAAAAATTCCTTCGGCAGTGAATAATCTATTTATTTGAATGATTGACTGAAATTAATAAGCGTATGACTTATTCATTTAAATTTCACGAATCTTTATTATTTAACGATCAAATTTCTTGAATGGCGGATAATGCATTAATTCAAAATTAATAAATATATTAATCTAGATTTCATTAATTTCGATCCATTAATTTAGATTTTACGAATCTCCGTTGTTCGATAGTGAAATTCCTCGAACAGTATGAACAGTACGTTTGTTTGAAAAGCAAACTGAGTACTAAAAACATTATATACCTGTATATGTCTTCTGATTAACTGGACAAATGATTATCACACTGACAAACAAGTAATTTGTACACCTACAGAGATACGATAGCGTTTACTCGGCGAGAAGGACGTCCTTCTTTCATTTCAAGTGCACATCGACGCGATGTAGCTCAGGTTTTACGTCAATTGGATTGTTCGATGATCGATACGTCAAAAATCAAGCGTAATTCCATGATGTTCCTTCGCGGGGCACGTGACTGTACTTCTGCCTTGTGCAAACTGCAAACCTGCTGTTATCGATTTCCTATTATCTCACGTGGGCTAAGCCTATCGGCGAGTGCTTAGAAACGAGCCTAGAAATAACCATCCTTTTCTCCAGTTAACACGTGAATGCTAATCGTAATCGAGATCTGCAACTTACGCTCGAGAAAATTCCTGTCACGTAATTTATCTTTATCTTTGGCCAATTCGAGATATTATGTCATGCCTGATGCGATATAGGCCAATTTGACTGGCATTGGCAAACATTATCAATTGAACTTCTTGCATCGTTTTTACGATGCTCGCATTAGCGGTCGACATTCGCTACAAGATTAGATAAAAAGTGAAATTCGCGGAAGTTTCAAACACAGGCGAACGGAAGGAAGTTTAACTTCTTGCGCTGGAATAGCATGCCACGCAGGTCGAGAATTTTTTGTACCAAATTGTAACATTTTCTCAGTTTTAAGTATATGTAAATGTAACCCAGACAAAACAATTGTAAGTTTATTAATAATTAATATTAATATTATTAATAATTTAATAAGTTAATAATATTATTAATAATTTATACCTCTTAATAATTTCTATCCAGTGATATCATACGGGCGAGTTCAAAAGAAAAGAACAGAGAGCAACGAATTATCGTATACGGTTCGGTCACTCGTTATGGTCCGCGAACCAGTCGTCAGCGCAAGAGGTTAAAAGGCAAATGTCTTTTTGATAAATGTAATATGCAATCTTACTCGGAACGAGATATCGATAAAAACAAAAATAATAATAAAATAAAATGAAATAAAATAAAAAGTAAAATAAAATAAAATAAGATACATATTTTGCAAATAGAAATCATAAAGAAACTGAGAAATTACAATTACGTAATTATTGACTTATATCGTTAATACAGGAAAATTATTCTCGAAGTTACAACGAAGTTATAACCGTAGATTTAGTGAAGGAGATAACTGAAACTTTTATCCGAATCTATTAACGACATCGCGCCATCGCAGTTATCTTATCCATAGATAAAACAGGATTTAATTCACCTGAGGAACTGCGGTATGACTTACGTATTTACGTTCGCACGAAAAGGCGTAATTGTCAATTTGTTTGCAGGTAATGACAGACTGACACGGCGGAATTCAGAAAGCACAGGTTCACAATGGAGCATCAGCAGAGTCGGAAGCAAACGATGAACTCGACAGAAGTGGCGAAAGCCAATGAGGAGTTCGACCTGTTCTGCAATGCCACTACCCTGAAATCCATTCTGGGCCATTTCCGGCATCTCTGCGAGTTGCTCAAAGTCAGGCCGAACACGATCAGTCAGTTTTATCCGAAATTGAAGCTCAAATTGCGATCGTGGAAGGCGCAGGCACTGTGGAAGAAGTTTGATCAGAGAGCCAATCACAAATGTTACAATCGTGGCAAAGCGTGCCTGAATACAAGAGTAAGTACACTTTCTTTTTTTTTTTTTTTTTTTTTTATTCTACTACGATGCTCGAGTTTTTATACTTTCATGTCTAACAAAAAAGTCGAAAGGAGAGCTTGTCAGAATTTTTTTCTCGTAGTTGAGACATTTTTGAGACATTAGATTGAAAATGACCGAATTACGAATGTTAATTAAAATACAATTGGTAGTTATTTTGCAATATTGTAAAATAAATTTATCTTGCCTTTATTTTTTTTAATATTGTGTTACGAGACGATGAGAAAGTTTTTGGAGAAAATTCATTGACCTGGCACGGTCCAGCAAGATCGTTTAAGATGACAAAGACGCAATCAAGTGATCTAAGTGCATCTTGTGATTTGTTGCATACTTCGTAACGAACGCTTGGTCTATCAATCTCTGGCTTGTTAACACTTTTGAGATTGCCGCGCGCATATCAAATACTGATAATGCCCCTCAACAATAAATTACCCTTAAAATATATTGACTGTACGAAGAACTGAATAATTTTTAAAATTAGTTAGATAGACATTTTTATAGTATACGACTATTTTTCGTACATTTCTAGTTTATGACCAAAAACTGAAATTAATAGCTTAATTAACTATTAAGAGACTAAACGAGAGATTTTAATTATTAAATTCAAATACTCATAGTCTTGACTTGTACAGCCAATTAAATACTAGCCTTAGTCTTCGTTAAAAAAAAAAAAAAAAAGAAAAGAAAGCTTCGCAATGTCTCTGAATATACAAAATTTCCTCGAAATTTTTTCTTTAGAATTGAGAGATTACTGATAACGAGCAATGTTGACTGTTTAGGTATTAATCATTGGCGGCGGTCCCTGTGGGCTTCGTTCAGCGATAGAGGCCCAGTTGTTAGGTGCCAAGGTTGTCGTCGTCGAAAAGAGAGATCGAATGTCCAGAAACAACGTCCTTCACCTTTGGCCCTTCGTCATTCAAGACCTTCGCGGCCTAGGGGCGAAGAAATTCTTCGGGAAATTCTGCGCCGGATCTATCGATCATATCAGCATCCGTCAACTTCAGTGCATCTTGCTGAAAGTCGCTTTGATCCTCGGTGTCGAGTTCCACGAAAGTGTTAGCTTCGATTCTTTGATACCGCCGCCAGAGAATCAGGAAGAGGGCAGTGAGTAATCCCTTTTTTCGACCCTTTTTTTTTTTGATCCGATAATCGATCCATTGACACGTGAAAGTTTCTTGACCTGTAAAATGTTCCTCTTCGTTCCGCTTTTCTTAAGTTTTAAATTAACTTTAACGTGCAAGAAATATAGGAGAATTGATAATTCAAGATCGAGTTACATTTTGCTTAAAATCTCGCCGGAGAAGGAAAACTTTTCCATTTTATGAATTGAATGTCACAGCTTTGTTCTCGTGCTACGAAAGTACGAAAGCAAAGGAAATTCTGTAAATTATAGGTTTAAGATTAATGGAGACAAGGCAAGTTATTTCGTTGCTTGATGTTTCAATAGAGGCAGAGAGAATTTTCCGATTCACGAAAATCGTATACTTGGCGCAAAATGTTCCTTGATTAATACAAACTTGTCGTTGCTTGTTTCGTGACTCTTTCAGAGATAGGTTGGAGGGCGAAAACTACCCCCGCCGATCATCCAGTCTCTCAGTACGAGTTCGACGTGCTGATAGGCGCCGATGGTAAAAGAAACACGTTGGAGGGCTTCAAGCGTAAAGAATTTCGTGGCAAATTGGCGATCGCAATAACGGCGAATTTTATAAATAAACGAACGGAGGCGGAGGCACGGGTGGAGGAGATCAGCGGAGTGGCCTTCATCTTCAACCAAAAATTCTTTAAAGAATTGTACCAGGAGACGGGTATAGATCTGGAGAATATCGTGTACTACAAAGACGATACTCACTATTTCGTGATGACTGCCAAGAAGCATAGTCTCATAGACAAGGGCGTGATTCTGCAGGTACATACGTCAATGGTGTAAAATTAATTCTACAACGTCTATACAACGACTTGTATACCTACGATTCGAAATAATTACCACCGATGGTGATGATATGTTATTAATTTGAAAATATATTTCAGGACTACGCAGACACAGCAAAGTTGCTCGCGAAGGAAAACGTGGATCGCGAGGCATTGATGCTTTACGCCCGCGAGGCTGCCGAGTTCTCCACGGAATACCAGATGATCGGTATGGAATTTGCAGTGAACCATTACGGTCAGCCAGATGTGGCCATGTTCGATTTCACGTCTATGTATGCGGCGGAGAATGCCAGCCGGATTTTAGACCGTCGGGGCCATAGGTTGCTTATGATCCTCGTCGGTGACAGCCTGCTCGAGGTATTGTCATCTCTCAACGTCTCTAACTTTGGTCATTTCTGATAATTCACTGAAGTGAATGCATCTTTGCAACCAACCTTAACAACTGTCGTACAACACTACCCAAAATTGTTTAAATGATGTCAAAAATTGTCATTCATTTCGTATAAAATCGAATATAAAATGTTTACAGCCATTCTGGCCAACGGGATCCGGTTGTGCAAGAGGATTTCTAAGCTCGTTGGACGCTTGTTGGGCGATCAAAAGTTGGGGCGCTAATGTATCGCCGTTGGAGGTAATCGCTGAACGTGAGTCCATTTATAGGCTACTTGGACAGACTACCCCTGAAAATTTGAACAGAGATTACGCTGCCTATACGCTGGACCCCCACACCAGGTATAGCATTACATTATTATCACTACGAAATTAAGTTATGTCTATAATTTATAGATTTTGTCATTTATTATTTCCGTTTCATTTCTGCAGATACCCAAATCTGAATGTATCCTCTGTGACGCCAATACAAGTGCGAAGTCTACTCGACACAGACGATCCTGACAGCATCAAACAGCCTACTGTACAATCTGATATCGATATTCCCAAGAAACGACGTCGCCGAGGTAAAATTGAGAATTACTTGTATCAAAGTATAATGTCGATTAACGTTGTTAAACATATGCAGATTTGCGTGGAGATTCGCAAGTGCACCCAGACACGCTGCTCCGTTGGCTGCAAAAGCAAGTTGCTGTATACGACTCGGTCCAAATAAAAGACATGGGCGCCTCGTTCAAAAATGGCCTGGCCATTTGTGCGATAATTCACAGATATCGCCCAAATCTGATAGACTTCCACAGTTTGAACCCAGACGATGCGGTCACGAACAATCAGCTGGCCTTTGACGTCTTGGAGAAAGAACTAGGCATACCTCCTGTAAGTTGCGCACAAATATAACACTTCATCGATATCAAATTGAAAGGAAAAGCAAGTCGACATTTTAATTATGAATCATTTTAGATAATGACAGGAGAGGAAATGGTTCAATGCGACGTCCCCGATAAACTCGCCATGTTTTCTTACCTCACACAAATATACGAAGTTTTCCGCGGTGAAATCCCGTACATTAAACATCCGAAATTAGTAAGTAGATTCGCACAATGTAGAACGAAATCGGATGATTTTTAACTATGTTACGGCCCCTCCCCCCCGTATTTTATAGTATTCAGTGTATCGTATCCGATGTCACAGGTCAAACATTTATCACCGCCAGAACACTTTTTAACAAACAAGATCCATCCTTATCCGCGAACACCCGATCCTACATCCCAGTGGAATCGTAGCCCGTCATTCATCGTTTACGATCAAACTGCAGAATCATTGTCACATCCTAACTCTGTAACATTGTCTGTAACATTAGACCACAACAATAATCAAATATCGTTAAGTGCAAACGTCGCAGAAGTGGATGACAGATTTGCAATAAGCTGGATAAGAAATAAACTTGAAAAGAATATAGTTGCATCGTCATTGAAGAAAGTATTGAAACCACCATCAAGTTGTTTCGACATAGATCACGGGCGTTGTCGTTTGGACAATAGTAAAGTTAACGAGAAGCTACCATAAATCACAAATCGTTTCTTTCCTTTCTTTTTTTATCATAATTAATTATCCTCGTCACAGTAGCGATTCTGTTGATCTTTTTTTTTCTCTCGTATAATTGTATAACGATTGCATTTGATCGTCTTTTATAAAGGAACCTGAAAACGAAGAAAGGCCCGTACATAGTAAACAATTGAGCCAATTAACACCTGACCAAAAAGTTCAGTCAGTTGACCGTGTCGTCAGGCAAGATAGCGCAACAAGAACGAGACACTCACGCTCGCGACATAACGAAAATTTAAACCCCGCGGATAAGAAGGGGGACACGATTAGCCGACGTTCTCGAAAGAGACGAAGCACGGAGAAGATGGGCGCGACAGTGGTAAGCATTCTTCATTGTTTTATCAGATCGCATCATCTATCTAACGCGCAACGCCGCGATACAGAGTATTTCTCTTGTCTACTTAAATTTTTAATCGTATGTTTATTTTTTTTTTTTTTTTTTTCTTGAGAGCTTCTAGTTAGCAGATCATCCTGAGGTTAAGGCATTATTTTCTTTTTTTCTCTCTTTCTCTCTTTCTCTCTCTCTCTCTCTCTCTCTTCCCATTTCAATATCAAAATCAATCCTTTGCACTTGTAACATAAAAACTGTAACTGTAAACGTTCAATGCAAAGGATTGAGTTCTCACATACTTGAACGCTTTATGGAATGATTTCTTTAATTTCATTTCAAGTTTCACCAAGTTGTTCCATAAGGGGTTACGAATCAAACGCTAACATTCATACACACGAAACTTACAATGCTTGTATCCTATAGTCACGGTGGCAGAAGATTGAAGCACTTATGTATCGTGGGATAATCGTATCGTTGTTAATCTTAATTATTGGAGTTACCATTACCATGGTGCCGAAGGAAGTCGTTACATTCTAATCCCCTCGTATAGTCGACCAAAGTATCAGCGGGACATTGCAAAAACTCTCGGTTATGTTGTAAACTTTTTCTATGATATTTATGTTTATGTTATATATTATATAATATATATTTGCTACGCCAGCTTTTGTATTTGTCCTATTTTACTAAAAACTTGTTTAGAACAGATAGATTTGTGTAGAACGAGCTCCCTAATAGTCACTCGGCTAGCGTCCCGTTAGAGAGTAATAAAATAATCTAGATCTCAGAACGTAAAAACGACTGTTGACTGTTCTTATATTCTTTTTTTTTTCTCTCTCTTTGTTTTTTCTTCTTGGAGAATACGACAAGTTAACGTAGTCAACTCGAGTTAAAGAACTCTCGATTTCTTTTGCCCTCTTTTGTATCGTTATTCGTCCATTGTGATCGTTTATGAAATTTAATAGATGAAAACCACGTAACATAAGCTGTACAAATTGTGTAAATAATTGATAAGCAAAAAAAAAATTATGCTGATTATAAAGAAAAGAAAAAAAAACAGTCATCGTAACTATGCGAATATATTGAATTAATGTCACTGTATCATTTTACGGTGGATGTAAAGGAGGAAAGGCAGAAGAGACTCGCAGAAATAGAGAAAAATCGCGCCGAACGTATGAGAAAACGACAATATTTGCGAAACATGGCGACGCAGCAATTCTACAAAAGTATGCAGATGCTGCAAGCGAACGCAAAACGTGAGAAAGACGAGCCGTTCGAAGATTATTCGATATTCTTATATCGTCAAACTGCGCCGGATTTCAAGGATAGAGTGAAATACCTAGAGCAGAAAATATTATATCCAGTAAGCTGGAAAGTGAATGATTTTGGGAGTGCATAATGTTTTATATATATTTTTTTCTTCCATTAAACACATTCTAAATGTATTATTTTTATATATTTCTTTTGAGCAATGAAATTGACAGTAATAAATATTTAACATAAACGTGTTGCAAATAACGGAAAACCGTACGATTACATTACTAATTATTCGTTGCAAAAAAAAAATAGGAA
Source organism: Frieseomelitta varia (assembly GCF_011392965.1). Lineage (NCBI taxonomy): Eukaryota > Metazoa > Arthropoda > Insecta > Hymenoptera > Apidae > Frieseomelitta > Frieseomelitta varia. Next base: position 109,428 of record NW_025110292.1, on the reverse strand, counting down.
ATTGTAATTACAACTATACATGAACTAACTATGTAAGAGCAATGTATAATTCTAAATGATGTGCATGAAATTCACGCATCGATAATATTGAAAAGTGCAAAGGATCTAAATTACACTACTAACTACATATCTTCAAAGTGAAGAGATGTTTATAACATCGGTTGCGAGTGCTTATATACACATATTTTATAAACGACTGTGACACTAACACTACACGAGAAATAACTTACGACACGTTGATCTCTATTTCTCATACATATATTGATAAATTATGCATTTTTTTTATGTTTCTTTTTTTTTTTATTATTTCATGTACTGTGATTACAAATTATAGTGCATTTTCGCTTTTCTTTTACGTCTTTTATTACATCTTACAAATTTGTGATTTGTCTGTTTTAATCGTGCATTCAAATTTGTTTCATGCCGTTTACTTGTTTAGGACAGAGAACCCAAGATTCACGCTGGTCATCACAGAAACAGCATAGACGAAGAATTCTCTGGTAGAATAAAAAGCATTGAGGATAAGCTGAAAGGATCTACTACTACTGAGAAGAAACCCAGAGATCTTTTACGTGCCATTGGTTTGTTTCTATCTTATTTCTTCTTTTCTCTACAGTTAATTCCCCTCTTCATGTCAAACTAAACATTTTCTGTAATATTGCGCATAAAGGTAAGATCGAGAAGACTGACTGGAACGTGAAGGAAATCGAGAAGAAGATCGAAGAGAATAAAATGGGTCGTTCTGTGCGGCATGACAAGGTGGAACGAGTGCCGAAATGGAGTCGAGAACAGGTTGGCATGCGAATGATAAAACAGTACTCGTTAATCAATGTTTTTCAGATGTGTATATGCTTCATTCAGTTTTTAGCTCGACAAATCAAGATGGAGAAGAAGGGACGGGATCAAAAGGAGACAGATAGTAAGTACGCTGATATTGACAATACCCTGAAGAGTATTGACAGGAAGATCAAAGAGGGTAATGTCCTCGGGTACAATAAAGTTTCGGCTATGGCCGAGCAGTTTTCAAATAAAAGTCAGGACGCGGAGCCCAAGGTGCACAAATCGGTAAATACGACATTGCAAAATTTCAGTACTGGAGGATATAGTCAGCAGAACATTCGGAGTCTTTTTGACGTTTCATTGCACTTTGTACCTTTTGTATTGATTCTTCTTCTCGTTTCAACAGAATCAAATTGTCATCTGTACCCATGTCTCTGTAAATTTACGATTTCTTACAGGATATATAGAATATATTTTTACACGATATATATGTATGTCTGTAACAACTCAAATCATGTTTCCTTACGTTCGATATTTCCCTTGCTAAATTACTTAACTAACCAGACTAAAATGTTTGTGATCCCTAATGGAATTTATGTTGAGATGCGTGTATCATTTAATTGTGATACTTAATACGCAGTTACATATTAATTGTTAAAAACGCTCGATTTGAAACACGCTGACTAAGATTCTTTTGTACTAACAAAATTTGGAGTCTATGATTACTACTTTGCTTTCCCGTACTTCTCTTGCAGAATGTCAAGCCCACAATAACGTTACCCGCCCAAGGAGGTTCGGAAATGTGTCACTTTTGCAATAAGAGAGTTTATTTAATGGAGAGACTTACTGCAGAGGGGAAGTTCTTCCATCGAGGCTGCTTCCGTTGCGAATATTGCTCTACCTCATTGAGAATAGGTTCGCTTTTTATTCTTCATCTTAGAAACCAGTGGTGGTAGAATTTTTGTTAATCGTTCTTTCGATAATAGGAAACCATACGTTTGACCGGGACAAAAATGGAGGACGGTTCTACTGTACACAGCATTTCGGTTTCTCAGGGACGTTAAAAGCTCGTGCCGAGAAGAAAAGAATCACAACGTTGAATAAGGAAAATATACCTACCACGCCTGTACATCTAAAGACACCAGAAAAGGTACGTGTTTGAACTTCAAGCTGTACGATCCCTTTTTAAAATTAAAAATGTAAATAATATTTATCATTTCCAGGCGAAGATATCTTTGGAAGGTGTCGTTGGTCTTGACTTGCTTGACCGCGGCCAAACACCTGAGAGAATAGAATTCGAAAACTTAGCAGGAATATCAGACGCTGAAGAACCCCAAAGTCAGATGGACGAGGACGAATGGACGGATAGAAATTTTGGTGCTTCCACAGCAGAAATGGGTTCCAGTGACGACATTTCGGACATGAGGCAAGTTTTTTTTTTTTTTTTTTAATAAACTAATTAAAAAATGCAATAATATTTATTAATATTTCACCAGCGATTCGGATGACGATAACGAAGTATACGAAGAAGCAATAGATCAACCCCTAACAACAGAAGGAACTCTTGAACTTGCGAAGAATTGGACCCTACGATATTCTCATCCACACGCTGCAATGGGACAGTCTGACACTGGGAGCAACGAATATGAAGATTCTAGCGATGAATATACGAATGAAGGTATGCCTGTAATTCTTCATTTTTATTCCATTTGTTGCCAATAAGAAATTATATTTTTGTTTGCATAGACGACGAAAGTACGACAGCTACGGAGGATGAAGACGACATACGCGCTCGAGAACTTAGAAAACAGGAAGTTTGGCTGAAGAATCCTACCCGTAGCTCCGATACAGACACTGGTTCGGAAACGGAGGTGAAAATTTCTCAAGATTCTATAGATAGTATAACTCAAGAATCTTTTACACTTCCTGCACAAACTCCTAATTTAATATCACCCCAAGAAATAAACGTGAATAACAGTGAACTTGATCAAGACGTTGTCAGTACAGAAGATATTCAAAAATTGTCTAATAAAGAGACAGTGATGATTGATACGTTGGTAGGAAATAGAGATCATCAAGTAACAAACGATACAAAGTTTGTTAGTGAAGAGAACGCGTCTCAAAACATAGCATCTGGAAATTTAATTTGTTCACTTGATTCCTCTTTTAATTTAGTGTTAGATAGTAGGGAAAGTAATACCGTAAATTCAGATTCGTCTTTAATTGTTTCTAATCCGATTGAACAAAATAATTCCAACAAACATAACAGCGTGGATGAATGTATTTCAGAATATGAAAGTTTAATAGATGATCTTTTAGATTTAGATAGAAACCAACAGATTCAAAATAAAAGTGAAAATGATCAAGTCAGTTTTAAGTTTGTCGATATTGGTAATAATGATGTAAATGACGAAGTAATTTCTGTTCATGAAAATGTAGATAAAATAAGAAATGTAGAAAATAGTGAATTAATTCAGACGGTGCTTTCTGATCACAATGAGACAAATAATGAAGTAATGCCTGGCCCGGATATTACACCCGAAACACCAGATACTCCAGAAATAACTAGTACATCAAACACAAAACTGCAAACAGTGTTTGCAGGAATTATGCTTCCAGATGCTATTCCATTTAGTCAGGCTAATTATGATAATACAGTCCAACCTAACATCGAAGAAGTTGTAAGCCTTAAGGAAAGACTACCGGATCTGATAACTTCTTCTCCAAATTCTAGTAGAGATTCATCGCCGTCTTCCTCGTGTGAAATATACAAATCAACTGAAACATTGTACGATGAATTATTAATGTTCGATACTCAAGACAAAATTACTGCAGAATCTTGTGATTCAGATAGCTCCACACAGAACTACAAAAGATCAACAGGCGATATTCCGGAAGATAATAAATTAAAATTATTTATAAAAGATTCTAAAATTCCAATCGTGACTATCACTTCACCGTCTCCCACAAGTGAAAAATCATTGGAAGAGACACCTGTTGAAAATGCTAAGTTAACAATACCCAAAGGAGCAAGCGGTCAAGCAGTTCAATTTGACGGAAATAGTTCATTCGACAAGTTAAAGCGTGATTTAAGACAGAGGAAAGCAAGGAATAAAATGTCAGTGGGTGAACTTCGACCATTAACCACTGAAAATGCTCGAAGAAAAATTGATAAGTATTTCATAGACGAGAAGAAACAGAAAGCAAAAAGTCAAAATACACAAATTCAAGACGAAAAATCGCCTGATGTTAAAGTCGTCGAATTAGACATTAAACCGAAGTTATCTGCCAAAGTTGAAGTGAAAGATATAATGAAATACTTCCAAAAAATAAATCCGGAATCTTCTGAAAAATTAAACTATGAAAGACCTGAAAATCCAAAAGGCAAGGACTGCACAAATATCGACGAATTAAATGAAATCGATGTTGACGCTGTTGTTAAGGAATTCGAAGAAATAGAGCGACAAAATGAAGAAATATTTTCGATTGACACTGAAGATATTGAGTCTCAATTGCATTTGAATGCTCTATTGACGGAATTGCATTTAGAAGACACGAATGAACAACTAAACGCAAAAGATGTAAATATGATAGAAGACTGTGAATTACCTTCTAAATTACACGAGGAAAAGCAAAATATCACCATTGATTCTCCTGAGAGTATAACCAACTCAGAACAAACACAATTGGTTTCACAACAAATCAATAACATCTTAGATACTAAGTCGCACGAAAATGTAATAATCAATCCTCATAACAGTGCAATCAATGAAGAACAAAAAATATTGACCTCACCATTAATCAATGATACTTTAGAAAACACAATCGGTTGTCACGAATTACAAAAAACAAATACAAAACAAACAATTTTACAACCTAACAGTTATACATTAAAGCCTGAATTGGATGGAGGAAAAACAGAAGTAACAAGTAATCTTCATATAGAACAAACAACTTCACAACTGGACAATGAAATCAAATTTCGTGAAGAAGAGACTAACAAACAGCTTGGTTCCGAAAATGTGCAACAAGCAATATCGATTCCATATTTGGATTGCAATATCCTGGAAATCAAACTGTATGAACAGAAGATGCAAAACACAACTCATTCTAAAGAAAATATTAAAACTGATGTAAAACAGATACTACCGACGCCGCAATTTAACAATATTAAAAATAATAAATATGATATCGTGCATAGAAGTGACAATACTTTAAATACAAGAGAAAAAGTTACTCGAAATGAAGCATTATATAAAAGTTCTTCTGAATTAACAAGTTTGCCCGTCGAACACGATCAAGTTACTAAAGTTAAAGTCGTTGAGCAAAATCTCGAAATACCGAAGCACGTTAACAAAATGAATGTATATAGTAATTTAATTCTATCGAACACAGTAGAAATTCCAAAGAGACCAGAAAGGAAACATGTACATCATAAACTCAGTTCTTCGATAAGACCCGATGTACAGTTTGCTCCTGATATTCCAGTAAGAAGAAAATCTTCAAAGCAAAAATCTAATGTTCCATGTTCATTGGGAGAGTCTACCTGTAACGTGCAGTTGAGTTCTACTGCAATTAATAAAAGATTGGTTGAATCAGACATTAATAATAGTAATACAATAAACACAGAGACTAATAAGTTGAGACATTCAACTGAAATGACAAAGAGTAATAGTGAAATAAGTAAAACAACAAATACATTAGGAAATACTGTTGATGAACAGTCTCGTCTCACAAAGTCTCCTCCATTAATAAACTCTGACCAGCGTGACTCTGCGAAATCCATACCTTCTAAGAATGACCGAACAAAGAAAGATAAATGTGTAGTGTCTTAGCATATACATATATATATATTAATATCGAAACCGCATATACGAGTGCATATGACGAAAAAATCTTTAAACATGACTACTGTATTTTTCCAATATATTTTTCAATTTTATGACTTACATTTAGGGAAATTGTGTGAGATACGTTAATAAAGTAAAAACAGAAAAGATATTGCTTATACTTGGCTGATGGTATATCTTATTAAAATACCCAAAGCCGTTGGAGAAAAGGTAAAGCATCTTTATATACGAATGGAGTGATCTAGTGAACTAATTTCAAATTAACAGTGACTCAAGTTGATTAATGATTTGTTTGTGTTTGATTCAGTGTTTATGCTAAAACTGGCATTGTAACTCTCTGACCAATTTTGTATTAATTTTGAAATTACCACCAGCCAATACTTTATTAAAAATCTCACTGTTTCATTCTAGAAAAATTCATATGATTATCATGATCCGTTTCGCAATAAACATTATTGGGCGAGTATCAGTAACTAATATCTCAGGAACATCATATATATTTTTATCTACATTTATAAGACTTCACAGTATCGAACTCCAGTATTGAAAGTATTTAACGAGCTTTAATACTCCAGAACACTCTTCTGACCAAATTGCATTATGTCACTTGCCACTAATTGTTTCACTAATACACTAAACAGAATTTTTTTTTTTTTTTTACTTTCTCACACGACATTTAATATCGTCATTCGTTCATTAATTTATAATGTATAATCTCGCAGGTTGCCTCCAACGAAGGTACGTCGGAAGAAAGCGAAGAAAACTCAGCTACGGAGATATCGACAGACTCTGAGTTCGAACACGATGGTACAACTCCGACGCAGCATGAAATTCCAGAAATCACAATTAACGATACGTACGTTCGCAAGACAAGGGGGAATTACGTTGAGCCTAAGAAAGTTCAAGTGAAAAGTAAAGTTATTTCATCGATAAACGGAAATTTGAGGCAAGATAAGGATTTAGACGTGAGATCGCAGTTAAAAGCGGATCATAATACAAATTCTCATTTCGAGAAAGAAAGCAAGCTGAATTTATTGGGGTTCAACAATACGAATATAGCCCCATTAATAAACCCACGCAAAGGAGATTATCTACTGAACCGCACTCACTCTACCGAAGGTATCGCGTCTAAATTGTCCTTGGAATTAAAAAAGAAATATTTACTCGGTGGCACGGCCTTTGGTGGTTCCGTTATGAAGTCAGGATCAGCCTCGAATGTAGATACTCAGTTAAGAAACTTCTCAGATGCTATTTCCCAGCATCAAAAGCTTTTAAATCCTGCACCAGAGCCAAGCCCTACGATGCAAGCGTTCTTGCAAGGGACGAGCAAATTACGATCGAGTAACACTCAACTTTCTCCTATATCGCCCACAGCTGCTGTATTCTCTTCGTCACCGGTGAAGCCGTACATTGCCAATCGTTCCTCGCAGAATTTATTAAACAACGATCCTATTTATAAAGCAACGATTTTACCTGAAATATCGAAAACTCATTTGCCAGACTTGGTGAAGGAGTCTAGTATATTAAAGTCAAAAACAACGCCTAATATTGTCTGCAGCGAATCCAAGGACGTAGGGAGCAAAGAGCTTACGAAAGAACAGATGGCATCTAGTCAATTGCATACAGTTAAGGGCTCGCAAATGTTAGAAAATGTGCGAAACGCTCAGATTATAGAGAGCAATTTTACCGCGAACGCAGATGAAAACAATGGTTTCCGACCACGAAGTCCCTTGCATGAGACTTCTATCATTGTGCCCCAGGTTGATTGGAGTAAAAACAAGCAAGAAGGAAAAGACGGGAGTACAGGAGATTCGGAGATAGACAGCGATTCTTTGTCTTCCGGCGATGGTGAAGACGCTGAGGAAGAAGCTCAAGACCAGCCACCAGTCATCGTAAATCTATCTCCACCGCGTTTACAAATTCACAGTACCGATGGAGATTTGCTGTTGGATGAGGAAGCCAACAAGTTTAAAGATTTCGATGATGGCCAGTCGTTCGAGCCAGATTCCATAGAGTGTTCTTATTTGCGGGATAAAGAGTTGAACGGTAAAGTAAACACTGCTGTTTCAACTCCAATTTCTTCCGTGAACAAAGCCTCAATGGAACTGGAGCTAATAAAAAACGAGATTGAGCAGTTGGAATTGCAGGATGAAGGTAAAATGAGCATCAGCAATTGCAGTACTCCTACATCGATAACTTCTGCCATTTCCAATAAGCATGATGATTCTGAAGAAAATGACATCACCACAGCAGCCCTTACTGAAACAGAATTCTCAGAGTGGGCTCGCGATGGTGAGGTTCTAGTTTCAGACGATCTGCGGGACGTTGAATTCAATATTAATCCAGAATTTATAACTACGAGGAGGAAGCCCACATTATCAGATGCCTCGAAGAGAGGTTACACTCCAATTACGATAGCCAAACAGGAGGATTTGACAGACATGGACTTAGATTCCTCGAAGTTTGACAAACAGATAGATGTTCCTGTTAACAATACCTCAAAACTTTTAGCTAACGGTGAAAATATAGATTTTATGGACACAGATAACGAATCACTCTTGGATGATAGTTTGCAAGACGCTTCTAATACTGTTATGCTCAAGAATAGAGGATATATAGAATTTGTAAACATTAAGAGCACGCCGACGCTTACAGGCTCGCGAGATCAATTAATTGCCGACGCTCCTATCGCGAAACTAGAAGTAGAGAACGATTCGTGTTCAGAGGAAGAGGTTTACAACGACAAAAACGTGATAGAAATAAATCCAGTTACTATGGACGATGTTATGAATAAGCTAAACGACGCTATAAATAAATCTGACAATGATGCTACATCAAACATAGAAACGAAATCGAATTTCGTTCAAGAAGATCAATCTATCGTAGAAACAGTAAATAAAGAATTGTTCCAATCGATGGAGGAAGATAGTTTGCTTATCGTCGAACCAGCTGAAGACACCACTACCAGTGAAGTAGTCACTATTCTTGCCAGTCCAGTAAATCCACAAGTTTCAATAGTTCCGAACCAAGTTCAAAAGGAGCCTGAACAGCAAAAGGAAGAAACGAAAATAACAGCAGATTCGAGCAATCCTGACTACCTGGAATACGTAAAGCGACTACAATCTAGAATCGCTGAGTTTAGCAACGCCAAAGACTCTATAGACATCAGAAAATCAAAAAGGAAGAATTCTAAAAGTTCTCTGCAATCTCGTACCGCTGAGATGATAGCAGAAGAAATCAAGAATCAAGAAATCACGATAAACAACAGCTTTAACTCTCCGGCTACCTCTAGGAAATTGGAAGAAATCACCAGAGAAAGGTCCAAGCAGAAGAATGTAATACAAGATTTATTAATGGATAAAGTGGAAGCTCATAAGCAAAAGTCCGCAGAAAAGAAGGCAAGAAGAGCTGCCAGAGCTTCATCGTTCAATTCAACTCCCACTTTATCGCCGATAAGGCCACTTATTCCTAATGTTTCGCTAATTAACAAATTCATGCCTACGTCCATTACAACGCCAGAAAATAGTCCTTTGCGTACTGAAACTAAAAAGTCTGTAGAAAATGAAACATCTTATGAAACGCAACAGCTGCCTTGGAAATCAGAGATTGAGAAGTTCACGAATGAAGAAAGTAATAAAACTGATATTCAGTCGCTTGAAAATACTGTATCAATGAAAATAGGTAGTGAAAGAGAAGATATCTTTAAAACGCCGGTCGCACCTCCGAGATTGAAACACGAAGAAGCAAAGAGAACAGCAGAAAAGGCAAGGCAAGATGCAAGGGAAAGAGCCAGATTGAAAAGTGACGAAGATTTAGGTCTTAGTCCAGAAGACAAAATCAAAGAGCTAAGAATGAAAGTTGCACGAAGACCACTTTCCATGGAGGAAAAGAAACCTAAAGAAGACACGCATGAACCTCGCCTAAGACACTACAATTCTGGAACGAACAAGACTGGATTAAAATTACAAACGAGCAAAAGTACGGATAATATGAAGGCCGTGGCGGAGGCAATAAACTTTGCAGGTCTATCTACTGCCAATGCAAAATCAATGGATCAACTGTTACATTCTGATTCTCCGAAGTCAAATAGCTCTGTTGCTGTCGTGAAAAGAGATAAGAAACAAAAGACAAAAGATCCAGAAAGAAGAAAGAGTATTATTCAAGCAGTGTCAGACTTCTTCTTCAGAAAAGAATCTTCTTCTTCGCCGTCCAATCAAAAAGACAAATTATCTATGTTCCGTCTAACATCAAAGACAAAAGGCAAAGTACGTATATCCTATTTTCTCCTCTTGCTAGTCTCTATATTTCTTCTGTTGTATAGCGTGTACATATTCCTGTATCTCTTAACTAATTGGATTCTGAAATGTTTCAGTTATATAAATCGTATTCGGAAGGGTCAGATGTAAGCAACTCATAAGTCATTGATACTAATTTTTCCAGTATTAGCTTTCTTATGCCACTATTTGTATTCGCTATTGTATATCGTGCAGGTACTATGATTTTATTTTTGTTTGCCGCATTTTCTCGTCTGCTTTAAAGGGGTAACATATTGATTGGCATAAATTATATTAAATTGTTTATTATTGTTTTTATGTTGTTAAACCTAGTAGTCGGCCGTATAAATGCATAAGCATGTTAACTTTTTATCTCACATGTAGATTGCCACTTCAGTATGTTCGTTTTTTTTTTTGTTTTTTTAATACTTTAATCAAGTTGTTTCTAACATTATTAAGAAAATACTATTCAAAAATAGGTGGTTGGGTTTTATAACTTATTTAATAACTGCTATATTTTAATTTCTTATTATATTCCTAAAGTGTACAAAGTAAACTATTATTTCGTTCATTAATTTATCAATTTAAATTGCTAAATGTATTTAATTTATTGCAATTATGTAGCATATTGTTATCTATGTATGTATTTTGTAATAACTGCGTCTTCATATTATATAAGCTTATTGCGTGTAGTCCAACAATAAAGTTTATTACAATTTTTATTTCATTAAATGTTAAAAATTTAATTTATTTTTTTTTATATTTATTAAAATAATAAAAATGTTATTTTTTTTCAGCTTGATAAAGTTTTACCGCCGAAGACTAATGCTAGACCAAAAAGTGTTTGCGAGGGAATGCTCACAAGAAATTTCTTAAATGAAAATCCGCCGCCAATTCCACCACCACCCCTTATTTACACCATTCCTACTACACAAGTCTCAGGTATAAATAATATATTGACAGTTATAATTATATGAAAATGAATTTATTTCTCATGTTATATTCATAATTTTTTTTAACAGATGATAGTTTGTCAGATGATGACACGAAAACAACAGCAGTGTCAACATCATGCATGCATAAGGCTACTGTAACAGAAGGTTCATGCAATAGCATTTCACGTAAAATAAAAACTACAAAACGAATAGCTAGACAAGCACGATTAAAGAGGTACATAACAGAACTATTTTGTACTTTTATCATGATTCAATTACTTTTTTGTAATACCATTCTCTCTTGAATATTCAAAAGGTTGCGTATGGCTCAGGAAATTCAAAGGAAGTTGGAAGAAACAGAAGTTAAACAAAGAGAGTTAGAAAGCAGAGGTGTTAGCGTTGAAAAAGCTCTTCGTGGAGAAGGCGGTAAGAATCTCTATCATTATAAAAAAATTTCACTACACAGACACTTAAAATAAAATGTACTTATGATATTTAGAATGCTCCGATCGGGAAGAAGCGGATTTACTCAGAGAATGGTTTGATCTTATGAAAGAACGCACGGAATTGCGCAGATACGAAAAAGAGCTTTTGGTAAGAGCTCAAGAAGTTCAACTCGAAGATCGTCATGAAAGATTACAACAAGAATTGCGTGAACGCTTAGCTAATGATGGTTAATATTTTTTTATATTTTAACGTTTATTAGTAATTTTTTAATAGTTTAGTAGTTTACCTTTACAGTCTTATGATATGTTTCATAAAAGAATATTAAAAGAAAGAGATTTATTGGTGTTTTGCAGACGATAAAAAGACCAGTGCCGATGTGAAGAAAGAAGGAGAGATTTTAACAGAAATGTTGGAAATAGTTGCAAAGCGGGACTCGCTCATTGCGCTTTTAGAAGAAGAGCGACAAAGGTGGTGTAAATCTACATGCCAAACATTAACTTTCCCTACACATACAGTTACCTATTTTTCGCACGTACCTAATTATTTTTCTTCTGATTTGAACAATACATCTTCCGTGCTTACATTAATAGTCATTTTAATCATCTACGTGTTTTTGACTAACTTAATAGAATTGTTCATTAACTTTTACAATGAACCGCTAACGCTTTTCAAATAATGATATTTTTTTGAATTTTCTGAATTATGTGGTTTTAAATTTCACTATTTTTATTTGTATTTTACAAATATTAAAATGGTCTTAGCTTTTTTTACAATATTTCTGTCTGTTATATATAAAAATTATAAATTATTCATATTATAATTTATACATTTTGTTATATATATATATATATATTGTAAAATAGTATATATTTTACAAAGATTACTATATTAATTAGTGATCGCAGTATACAGTTTCTTCCATTCACATGTAATTTTATATTGCATGGAGAAGAGCACGTTATAAATTATTTTTTATACTTTTTTTTACAATTTTTAAACTTTTATTGTAATCCAATTATGCATGCTGTTCATATATACAATTTTTTTTGTTTTTTACTATAAGTATTTCTTTGCATTGTGATAAAGTAATGTATTTATATACATGACTGTATTGTAGTGCTGTTGTGAGAATGAAAATGTTTCGGTTGTACTTAAAATTATATTTGGTCATGTACAGGGTTAAAAATTATAGAAATGTAATTGTTGTTTGAAAGTATTTTTCAATGGATATTTGGAAAAAAATAAAATATATTACTGTATGTGTTTATGGTAATTATTTCCTAAACACATATCACTATTTACGAAAAATGGTAAGAATCAAGAATCCTCTAAACAAAGTTTTTTGAACAATAATTAAATATATTTTTGTAAAAAGAAGGGAAGTATATTGTATATTTTCATAAAAAATGTTTGCTGATTTCATTCCATATTAGAAAGGAATATTTGATAACGCATGATAAATTCATTTGCATACAAAAATATTTTGATATATTTTGTTGCTTTATGTTAATTATTAGAAAATTCCATTTGCACGAGATAAGAACGTTATCATTGAATATTTCAATTCTGATATTGTATTTAGTTAATGGAAGCATACTTTTCTTTTAGGTATCAAGATGAAGATCGTGACCTTGAAGCTCAAATGTTGGCTAAAGGCCTCAGATTAACACCAATTAAAAAATGTGGTCCTAAGTATTCGGTTTAATAGGAATCACATTATTGTACATATACTCTATTCTATATTTCTATTCATAAATTTTAATAAATAAGTAATTTAATTATATTGTAAATAAGAAACAGATCTTACAAGGATAAAGTGTCTTATAAAGATCAAAACTTAAGTTTCATGTAACTTTTGTATGTTAAATTGAGTTACAAGTATTTCATTATGTACATGCAATTCTCTTTTAGAGACTCTTTTTTAAAGAAGAATACGGACCAATTATTTTATTTTCAATCTCTACAGATTTTTTTAAATATAACATTTATTTTGAGCTGTACACATTATATGTATATAGTTTTAAGGAATTCCATTTATTTGTAGCACATATTTTTATCTACTGTACATCATATACTTTTTAATCGTCCGAAGACATGGAATTGTATTATAAATGAATTTCTCAGTCCTCATTGCTTAGGATTTAAAGTAAAATAACTTAAGATAAAACAAAAAACATAACACATCATTGCACATGTAAAAAAGGAAATGTGCACACTGTACAGAAAAATTCAATATAATATATATGGATTTGAAGAAAATTTTATGAATACAAACATATATTTTGTCATTGCAAAACACAAAAAATATTCTGCCTTTATGTGTAAATCAATCAAAATATAATCGTTACATATACACAGGTTTGATTATTGCAAACATATTTTGCGATTGATATAGTAATTAAACAAGAAGTGATATAGTAAATATCTTTTGCATTACAATAATGTGCATTATATATATATATATATATATATACACATGTACACACATACATGTACATTATACAATTAAATAAGAGACATATAAATCTATTTTTATGTTTATAAATTATAGAATTTTATTAAATCATAAACATGTAAAGTTTTATATGAAATACAGTTTAAAAAAATGAACATATTTACAATTAGAAAATAATGATAAAATCAGTCTAATTTCCTTGATACATGTTTAATAGACGCAGTAAATTACAATACCAATTGCAAGTATCGAAACAAGCTGCCAATTTTTCCGCCTCAAATGTTAAATACATTTAAACAGTGACTTAAAGTGTAAAAATACAGTAATAATCATATAAATAGAAACATAAAGTAATTAAATGCAAATCATTACACATAAAATTGCAAGATGTAAGTAGAGAATATAGTATCATTCTAATGATTATTGCCATTTACATAAATTGACGAACAAATGAATGTTAATAACTTTTTTTAATATTTTATTTTAAATGCTACTCCATTATGCAAAAGTATTTTTGTATATCCATTGTAAATATATTTAAAAGATGTACATCATATAACATATAAACATTTAGAATATAATAAAGTTAACGAAAACAATATAAAAATATAAGAAATAAGCATTTTTTAAAAAATTAAACCATTACAAACAGTACCATGAAGACTAAGATACATTAAATATTATATGATTCAGTATTGCTTACAATTAATGAGCAGTTTTTGCACATTTAATTAATAAACTATATTAAAAATGATTAAGTTCAATACCAATGTTTTTCATCTCTTTATATTCTTTGTATTTAATATCTTAACATTCAATATTAGTTTTTTTTTAAACTTCTTAATTAAAAATTTTCAGTATAAAAAGATAACACATTAACTGCTTTAATTTATATTAATGAATGTGAAATTCAACTTCATTTGGAAAAGTTATACAATGATCATAGCAATCATGTGTGCCTAGAAACTGGAATTGTACAACATATGTAAGTGAAAAGAAATCATATAAATGATAAAACGAGGATATGTGTTCAGTTCAACATTTTATGAAAGTCTTTATAAGTCCTTATTCTTAAATTATAATCTTTTGTAAAGGAAAGTGAACAATAATGTGGTTCGTGTGACATTATTAAAACATAATTTAATATTCAAAAATCATTGACTATAATTACATGATATATCATACAATAATTTACATACATTATTGCTTACATTATTGCTTTTGTATCAAAAGTTACATTTCTTCCATACAATAAGTTACAAAATGATGTATTCACAGTGTGTAATTACAATATAACTTTTATTTTTAAAAAACAACAACAATATTTCATATTTAATTAACAAAATTTTTAGAAGATATAAAAAGTATTTGTTGTTTAACATTATCATAATAAAAAAAAAATGAAATAATTTGTCTATTTATAAATCCTTAAGTTTTTGATATAATTTTCAAATTTTTTAAACAGATGTTTATCTCCATAATTTAGTTGAAAAGGTTTCAACCAAATCTTGTATTATTTATATAAACAATAATTTAGAAGTTAATTTATTAGTAATAATTGTAATTCTCTGAAAAAAAATTTCTGATAGTACTCAATAAGTAAAAATGAACTACAACAGCCCTTGTTTATCATTATTATTATTAAATTATGCGAAAGAAGTTCAAGAAAAAATAGTCCGAAACAAAATTTAATCGAAATTTCGACCTGTAAATAGCATAAAACGTGCATTTTAATCTTCCAAATACGAGTTTAATTAATGGTTATTTGATAGATATCATTTAAAAAATCATATTAGAATCAAAAAAATACAATCTATATCTATAGCTTAATTATATACGTGGACATTTTTACACAGTATTTATTTATTTACATTCCTTATCTTAATTTAACATTTGAACGTGTCACGTGATTTTCGTATTTTTAGCGCGCATCGTAGATATCGCAAAACTGTGTAACCAACCAATAGGAATAAGTATGAAAAATATTCGTTAATCGAGCAGTGGGGAAAGGGAGTGACGAGCGACTACGAATTACAATTAGCGACACAACAAATGAAAGCGTGACGTGAATACATTGGTTTGCCATACCAGCGTCGGGATAATGTCGTTCGAGAAGAAAAACGTTGTCCGTTTATAAAGCAGGCTACGTAAAAAGCCCCGTAATTTAATCGTGGCACTGTTATATCGCACAGTTGCCAGAAAATGGAAGCAGACTATCAACCGACGCTAAGCCCAACGCGAACTTTGACAGGTGAGCTTGTCTGTCGACGATTGTTGACGTTGCTTTAGATATCAAATATAAACGTCACATCAAGTACATATCGCCGAAAATCGTGATTGTAAATAGTTCACCTGGCATCGACGTTTTTCTGTTCGTTCTAGCGAGAAAACATTTCACGATGGATCTCAGTCTCCTATGTGGAAAAGCACATCGATAAGTGACGAATAATTCGCGTATATGACACGATAGTGCGTATAAAAAAGAATTCAAGATTTGATCATAACTTGACATAGCTCCAGTCCTTGGTTTCAATGTATTAGTAGAGAATTCATTTTTCTTTTTTATGTTCCACAATCGCATAGTGGTTTGTAAACACCGATGAAAAATCATCTAAATATTTATTGGAGATCATGTATAACGTGTAACGTGATCGGTTAGGGGAGGGAGGAGAAAAAAAAAATGATATATATAACCGAGTGAAACCGCGAGATGTATACTAGTCATCAATTTATTATGATACTTGTTTTTACAAACATATTCTTTTCCTTTTTTTCAATTGTTACTTAGCATCTTTCAAGTATCTATTTATAATGCAAAACCGTTGATCAAATAAAGAATTGCGATGGCTGATGTAGTGTTTTGTGATTCATTGAAACATATTTGGTATAGACAATAATGCGCATACTTCTGTTTGTATGATAGCAATAGCTAATGACGTCGAAGATCCATATCCAAGTTTGTCAGATTATCATGATTATGAGCCCAACTTGGAGTTCGATGATACTGAGTTGCAAACCACCTCAAATAATGGTAAGTAATAACTTTAATATAAATGAAATTGAAATTCCTAATTATAGAAAGTTAAAAATAGTTGTGTGTTAATATAATTACACAGAGTGTTCTCTATATGATATTTAGCATAAAACGTTATTTAATCTTCAAATTATATTTTTTTAAATTTAATTGCCTATGTTATTGGTACAAATTTTCATATTAAATTATTTTATAATATAACTGAAGTAATCATTTTATAGCTGTACAACTTTTAGAAGAAAAATTGGACTTAATTAGCAGTGGTGCAGGTACTGGGATAGATTATTTGGAGAGTCCAGTAAGCGATGGGACAATTGAAGAGAACTTTGAAGAAGCTTTGGTAGATGCTCCAGTTATCGAATCCGGTGTGTGACCTTTTATCTTCTGTTAGTAGCCACTAAATGTCATGGCATTTGGGGCTTAGCAGGTGAATTATGTAGATCATTGTACAGTTTATTATTGCATGGTATAAAAATGCACAAAAGCAAAGGTTAAATGACTCTCTTACTTAATTTGCAATTCAATTATTTTGGGTATTGATTTTGTAAAAAGAGTCAAAGGGAAAGCAAAAGGAAATTTAACATAGGAACAAAAAATTATTATCGAATAAAATCTTTCATGCTGAGTAGCAGAGGATCTTGCTGCATTGGATGGTGAACTTGCGGATGAAGAAGATTATCTTGATATATCAAGATATGGTATTGTAGAAGTGGTTGGTGATGATAGTGCTGGTCGTAAAATAATAGTAGTATCTGCATGTAAATTACCTCCTGTTGGAAAAGAAACGTTTAACCATGCTAAACTTCTCAGGTTTGTAATATAAATATGAATATTATTCTAATAAATGTATTTGTTTCATCATTTTTAACAATACATTTATTTGACAGGTATCTCACACATACTTTAGACACATTTGTAGAACAAGATTATAGTTTAGTTTATTTTCACTATGGTCTTACTTCAAAAAATAAACCACCATTATCCTGGTTATGGCAAGCATATAAAGCTTTTGACAGAAAATATAAAAAAAATTTGAAAGCTTTGTATCTAGTACATCCAACCAATTTTATTAGAATTGTATGGCAAATATTTAAACCAGCCATTAGGTAATTATTGCTTTAGTATACTTTAGCTACTCATTTAGTATAGGATGGCGGCTGAATGAGAAGTCACCTCTTGCCTGCTTAACATATCATTCGGTCGCACCCTGGTTAATTTCTTTTAATTATTATATTAAACTTGATTCTTGTAGTGCAAAGTTTGGTCGGAAAATGATGTATGTCAATTATTTGGAAGAACTGGCACAATATATTAATCTTGATCAACTTATTATACCTCCTCAAGTAATAGAGTAAGTGTCTATTTTGTAATTATAAAGCTTTTAAATTTATATCGATATTAATTTATTACATTCATTTCTAGACATAATGAACAGCTAATGTTAAAGAACAGAAAGAATTTACCAACAAGTCCACCTCAGAGTGCGGTGACAACACCAGTTGGTACCACTCAGTTTGGAGCAAGTCTTATTTTTATCAAAGAAAATAATAATGGCGATCCTATACCACCAATAGTGCGACAGTGTATTGAATTTCTCGATACACCTGATGGTATGCTTATAACTATGCCATTTATGCATATTCGATGTTAATTATTATATATTTGCAGCATTAGAAACAGAAGGAATATTTAGAAGATCAGCTAATGTAGCAGTGGTTAAAGAACTTCAGAATCGTTGTAATCAAGGATTATCTGTCGATTTTCAAGGAGACCCACATATAGCAGCTGTTCTTCTTAAAACATTTCTTCGAGAACTAGATGAACCTCTCATGACATATGAATTATATGATGAAATAACACAATTTCAAGGTAAATTTTCTTATTTATTAATATTGAGTACATCATAACATAAATATATCGATATTCTCATTTTAGCTTTATCAAAAGATGAACGTCCAAGAAGAGTTAAGATATTAGTACTTGAAAAACTTCCAGAAGATAATTATCAAGTCTTAAAATATATTGTACAATTTTTATCAAGGGTAAACTATTATTATTGTAATGATTATGTTCTATTCTTGTTTTAAAAAGTTCTGGTTTTATAATAATAAAATATATATTCATAACAGGTAATGGACAGATGTGATTTAAACAAAATGACATCAAGTAATCTCGCCGTCGTATTTGGTCCAAATCTTGTCAGAGCACCACCATCACGTGGAATGTCACTCTCCGCGATAGGTCCCATTAATCAATTTATAGACTTTTTATTTACTAATCAGGATAAAATATTTATTATATAAAGAAAATATATAATCGAATTCTAAAGGCCTAATTTGGAACGAAATTAATATTTTATGTATGTTATAGAATAGAAATTCTATAAATTTGGCTGCCAAGTTTGATATTGTATAAATTTGCATAATACAACTTCGAAGAAAATTTTATAGGATGTTTATTGGGAAATATGACAAGTTCCTGAGACTTTCATTTTAGAATGTAAAAGTGAGAATCTCTTTTAGATCTTCGAAGTCATATCAAACTTGTTAAAAAGTTAAAGCGAACGTAACAATTCGTGTATAATATTCTGATATATTTAATTATAACATTCGTACTTTGTTGATTAAAATATTTTTATATTTAAATATACAGATAGAGAAATACTTGCATACCTAATGTCACAAACAGCGTTTAATTATACAGTTTGCACAAAATTTTTTCTAGTAAATTGGTACCATGATTTCAAGATGAATATAAGGGCGTTTAAAGTAATGTAAATCTGATTGCTATGTAACTCAAAAGTATGTAAAGTTATAAAATTAATGGTATACCAAAGATATATGAAAATATCATGCAATTATAAAATAGAGAATTATTTAAAAATAACATAACATAGTAAAACTAGACGAGCAAATTATGATGTACAGGATGCCTTGCTCGCATAATTTTATTAACTTAAGAATGAAAATGACAAATGTCATAAAAGTCATAATAACTATATGTTATTATAGTTGATTAATATAGCCAAAGCGAAAAATAGTAATGAATTAATGACTATTAATAATATATAGCATCCTTTGTATTGACATGTATATACAAAAATTAGTAGCACTGTATACAATTTTAGTCTGATTAAACGAGATTGTTTCTTTAACAGTATATATAAATGCAAAGAATTTTTTAATGCATTATTAAAATAATTATATTACAAAATTCGAAATAACAATAAAATTTCAAATTTTCAATTAAATAAATATTAAGTTGATGTGATTAGAGCATGTTTATGTGATAGTTGGTCTGTAACTTGCATACAAGGTAAAACTATAACAAATTCAAAAATGAGAATAATTTATGTAAATCTTTGCTAATTTAAAATAGTAATAAATGATCGAAATTCGTTATTATGATAATGTAACAATTAGACTAAAATAATTGTCAGGGTATCATGTAATATAATATTTAGAATATCTGTTATCATTTGAAAGATTAAAGATTTACAGTAATCTTTCTACTATCATATACATACACACATACATACATATATATATATATATATGTATATATATATATATATATATATATATGTATGTATGTATCTTTGTATATTTTCTTAAATAGTCCTGCCATTATGGGTTTCTGGGAAAAAATAGAGGCTCATTGCCTAATACATTCTCTGTTATGGAAAAAGACTAACCCAGACCTATATAGAACTGACACAATTCAATTACATTCCTTGTTATTGATAGAATGAAAATATATTGTATTAAAATATAATTTATATAAAAATATTAGGATATATCATATGTATATTACATAATGTATAATTTTCTAATCGCTCTTTCTAATGTTTTAAGTTTCTTTCTTATTTACGAATATATGAAAATGATCTAATCACATATTTACATCAATTATTTAAAATTATAGAAAAGTAAGATTATTAACGATTATATTGCTATTATAAATGGATTTGTGGATGTTTATAATCCATGTATGTACCTGTGATAGAGTAGAATATTGTATTTTAGACACGCGAATATTGTGCATGTAATTAGTAAATTCTTTACGTCGTAATTAATTACAACCTAATCTGAATTATGAATTACAGAACATTCCCAAGAAATAACATCATATTATATACTTGTATATGTTAATTAACTTTTTATTAAAACATAATAGTATTTAAATATATATACATTTATATGACAGAAATACATACATCTAATAATTGTAATAAATCTTCTAGCTATATGATATATATGAATAATAAGATATTTGGTTTGAGTCAACTGAAGCTCTATCAATGTAATTGAATATCGAAATACATAAAAATCAAGTCCCAAAATATAATCAGTATTTCTTACCTTACACAGTTAAATTACTTAGGCTTAGCAATTTATATCTATATTATTTTTTGTTCCTTAAAAAATAAAATATTAAAAATTTTGTGATATATATATATGCAATTCATCAATATGTACATGTGTATATATATATATATATATATATATATATATATATATATATATATATATATATATACATACATACATACATACACACACACACACACATTTATATATAAGACTTGTTCAATAGTAGAACCAATTGTAATTCAGGTATTTTGAATTAAGATGTATGTGAAGAACCACTACAACAGGAACTCTTAGTTGGTTCGGTTTCTTCAGCTTCATCTTCAACTACAACAACATTGCGGCGTATACTACTTGTTCTTGATAATGTAGACTTTTGTTCCATAAGATCTGCATGTTCTATCATGCGCAATGTTAATTGAAAAAACATTTCTTCAATATTTTCATTTAGTTTGGCAGATATATGAAAGTGCATAGCTCCAGTTTTATTGGCAAATCTGAATAAAATTTTATATCAAAACAAATCTCATATGATAATATTAAAAAAAAAATTGAAATAAACTTACTCTTCAGCTTCCTCAGTGTAAACACGTCTATCCTTTTCAAGATCTACTTTATTTCCAGCTATTGCTAAACAGATTCCACTGCCTAGCATTTTCCTAAGCTCTGTAACCCAATTTATTACCTGTGAAATGAACGTTAATATAGGATATAAAAAAATAGAATTATATTTTTCTTTAAATCTTTACCCTCTGAAATGTATCGTAATCAGTAACATCGTAAACTATAATGGCACCATTTGACATTCTATAATAAATTGGTCCCAATGCATGAAATTTTTCTTGACCAGCAGTATCCCATATTGCCAGGTTTACTTTTTTTCCATGTACAGTCAATTTTTTGTTTAAAAAAGAAGCCTGTAAGTATAAAAGTTAAAAATAATTGATCATCATGACTGACAGTTTACCAATTATAAAAAGATCATAATATTATTTGTTCATATAAACAAAAATAAACAAATTCCAAATATAAATACATCATAAAATAAAGATAAAGATATCAAATATTAATCATTTTTCACCTGTAGTGTGCTGATATGTCTATCATTAAATTTGTTTTCAACGTATCGTAATGCAATAGAAGTTTTCCCAACACATCCTTCGCCAAGTAACACCACTTTGAAGTTATAACCATTACCAGTACTATTAATTGAAGTGGCCATAATTTGTATATAACCAATATATACACTTAGATGATAATATGACAATTGTAATTGCGTAGAATAACCGGTGATAGAAGAATTTATAGAGTATATTGATGACTGACGATCATAACGATGTGATATCCACGGGTGGGGCCCCTCATGCGGCTTTGTCCCCCTCTACGCTAATACTTTAGAGCAGTGGGGTAGTTTACGCGTCTCTATATATTTTCAATCTCACATTTTCTCACTTCGTATTCAACCTTCGTACGTGACATAAACTATACCTAGTTTTGTCAACATAAATAATCTTTTTATTTCACTATTCTGAAAAGAACCATATTTCATATTTCAATTTCTCCATATTACAAACACGAAACTCGTGCGGATCCACACTGAACTCGTACGACCAGCGTCTTGGTTTCCTTGACAACATGAACGAAGTGGGGGAAATGCATCTTATTCGCATAGACGTTCCTTATTAAAGTTTAGATAACACTGATTTGGAGTTGCCACGAACCTATGGTAGTAATGATAGCAGTATCTCTACTCAATAACATCAGAGTGAAAATAATCAGCTGTTTTCACTTTTAATAAGTACTTGCAAAACAAAAAATGGAAGTATCTACATAATTTTTACATTAAATTTTTACTTTAAATCACCGATAAGTGGCAAATTATGAGTATTTATGAAATGCTCGTATTTCATGTCTTGAAGTTCAAAAAATATTACTCAACTCCTTTGGCATAAATATTTCGCGGTTTGAAAAATTAGAAATAATTTATATTCAATGGTTTCAATGTCACGTGAAAAAGAAAAGATTGCATGTGTGCCAAACATTGATAAAATTTATCTGTGATTTATAAAATTAAAAAAGATTTACATTACACATAATTCTTTTTTTTTTCATTGGTTCGTTATCTGCAAAGATGGCGCTAGTTTCGTTGTTACTAAGCTACCGCAATTTTATTCAAATTATTCTGACAAAATACATTTTCCTATATGTATCGTCAAACTCAATGTTTATACGTAGGCTTATGTGTTAAAACGTAACTGCGGCAATCAATTAAATTCTATTTGTATCTTAAAAAGTTGTAATTTTTACTGTTCTAGAACTCTGGTGGTACTTTATCGAACTGATGGCCCGACAAAAATCAAATCTCTCACCGGAAGTAAACGTATACAAGTAAGAACAAGTTTGTAATTTAAGATAGACATATTATCAAAACACATCAAATAGAATGTGTAATAAATTTTCTCATAAAAAATGTGTTAACTAGGTATGAATAACGAGTAACGACAATACAAAAATTACAATTTCACGTTTGGTACTTATGGACGCTCGTTTGACCAAGGTAATACATGAGAGTCAGCGCCGTGAGCCTGCGCAAAGAAGTTCTCAAATCTGGCCGTCACCTGTATTGAAAAGGTAAGTGCTCCGCTGTTATTAATCTCAATATCTTAATATGAATTTCGTTTGCACATGTCGAAATAATACGACGTATTGATAACGCGACATATTGTTAACAAGTTTGTGGATTGTCACGTGAAATTATTCAGGTGTTTGGGATAAATATGTTCGGAGATGTCAGCGTCTTCGACTCCGGGTTCCGAATTTGCCAGGTTGCTGTATCATCATCGATACATTTGACACTTATTTTCCATTCTCGTCTTCTCATTGATCATTCTCTTAATCCGTCCTTAATACATGTTGCTACAATTGCCGAAATTTCAGTGGTTTATGTCAATTGCAACGAGAAACTTTCACCAGATCGTAGATACCGCGTACCTTCACGGATTTTTCATTGTCGGCACTCGTTGTTCTATTGACAGGACATCGAACAACGTATTGAAAGTATCATTCGTACGCTAGACTAGAAATCTACTGATCCTTGTGTGTTATTCATCTCTTAGATTAACAACGATTCCCGCGTTTTATCTGCGCGGTATTCTACTTGGCAAGTAGACTTGTTTGTTTGTGCGTGCCGTATCATCTGTCATGGCGTGCCCGCTTGTGGCGGGTATCACATCACTGACTTTTCCTATCATTGTAAGTTTAAGGTATATGTCAGTTGGCATTATCATATACGCCACATGGGAGGAATTGTTCGAATAATTTTGGGGAGATCGGTCGACGGGGATATCACATTAATTTGATATTTCGGATAAACATACTGTGTAGTTGTTAGGACGGGGTTGGTTAGAACGGTGGGAAGGGAAGGAATTAACGATGGCGGTGAACTATACTGTGCCACGCGCCATGTCGGTCTCTTGCTCGCGCACGTCCTTCGTTCGGTGCACTACGTTTGTCTGTAGGTTTCTTTTTTTTTTTGGCTTTGTGAAAATGGCACACGATTTATTACAAGTGAACCTCGGTAGGAAGCAGGAGCCCACATGTTTATAAAAGGAACCTGCGACTCTGTCTTTCACGTATCACGCTTTGAAAATTGATCAATTTTTTTTTTTTTACCTTCGACCGAATAAAAAAAGCGAATCAAAACATTTTTAGACGGAATTCAAACTTATGTACTGTTACATTAACGAACGTTAAATTTTTTTCTGATTATTAATTATATTAACGTCTGTTAATATAATTTTCTTGATTTCTTTTTTTATATTTCGTATTATACTGTCAATCTTGAAAATTAACTTTCCAGTTATATTGAATTAAAGAGTTTCATTTTACTTTCATGAGTAGTTTATATTGGCATAATATTGAGGTTTTAATTACCTATGAAATGATTTGCATTATCATATTTTTTCTTTTATTTATTATATTGATTGTTTTCTGAAATTAATCATACATATATATGTATACAGTACTTTAACAATTAACAAATTTAAAGTCATTATTCCCTAAAATATTAATTTATCATACATGTATCGTGCAGTATGTTTTATGGTAATTATGATTATAATAACAGAATTTATTAGTAATGATTAATATTTATAGTTTAAATTTACGTTTCAAAAATAATCGTGCAACTTTTACAATAATTTTAATAAAGGTAGAGAAATACGTCTTCATATTTTTATTCAGACCAAAATACCGGAACCTGTTTTATCATAATGTAGGTCATCTCGATCAAATACTTGCAACATCGTTAACCATCGTTTCAACGAAATTGAAGTTTCTCTGACTAAACTACTTTTGATGATTTTATTTATTGTTCTGTCGGTGTATAGATATAAATGTATCTACATATGTTTCTTCATGAACGCATATAATTTGGTGACATGTATTTACATCGAGGGATGATATCTTTTTCTATTTTTAAAACCGTAGACAACTGTAAAAGTGAGAACGAAAGTCGAACTACTGCGAGTTAGCATGTCAGGGCCACGTTATTCGGACATTGTCACTTTATCTTTCGATACATTTTGTCCTTTCGAAAATATTCAGTTATATATGACAAAAATGGCTATATTCATAATTACAATTCATTTCATACATACTATATTATTCGTTTCATGTCCCTATATTATACATACTATAATTGAGATGTTTATAATTAACATATAATAACATAAAGAGCGTAAAAAGTATCTTATTGAAATATTTAAAATATACGATTTTGTCTTTGAAAGTAGAAAATTGATTTGTCTGAAAAATGAATAATTGATTAAGTTTATCATAATTGCAAACAAATTAGAACAAGTTAAAAATATATACAGTAAATATCTTACACAATAAGGTTGAGTAGTACGATCATAGATGTCGTGAGGTTTGTTATTATTTGTTATTGGTTTTTATGGTACATGCCGGTCTTCGCATTCGATTTGTAAACAAATACAGGCAAAATATAGATTTAATACGCGTGCTGTCGGGTTAGAGATTCAAGTCGTATCGGGATAAAGAGGCAACCGATCAACAAACCACGTGGCAACATCGCTATACCCTCCTCTTTTTTTCTCTCCCCCCTTCCTGTTGCTTGATGTCCCTTACATCGTCTCCCACTATAATCATCGACTGCAACGAGGCGAAAGCACATTTACATTTTTTTGCGTACAGTATGTTGCAACATTCTTGCTTTGAGGTTTCGACTATCGATGGCGCCACTCCCAGAATCAGGAAAAAATATGTCGTACATTGAAAACTAAGAAAGAATTAAATTCCGTATTTTAGGATTGTTTTCTCTGTACGCGTTTAATTTTATTCGATATAAAATTAATTAGAGGATAAATAAATTAAGATTAATTTATTCGATAATATTTTCATTGCAATTTCTTCTAATCAATTTACATTATTGAATTCTGTCAATATGTAATTCTAAAAAGAAATTTCGTGAGCTTGCTTAATATTTTTTCGTTATTATTTCTTCCTTCATTTTGATTCTATAATTTTATAATATGAAATTCGAGATAACGCATAACTTGTACAAATCTAAATATTATTTCATTATTTGGCATTTGGTTAAACAAAAGTATCTTTATTAAATGAAATTAGTTTGGGAGTTAGTTACGCACAGAGAGAATTTCAAGCTTGTAGATCATAACAATAGGATGTCATGGGTAGAGGGTGCAAAAGTATGTACTTACACTGTTAATGTTACTTCAATTTTCGAATCATTGAAAACTTCGTTACGTTCATCATCCTTGAGCAAAACAAGGACGGATGGGTAACGTACGGAGCAAATTCGGCATATCGAAGGAAAACTGGTTTGCCTCTACGTACTTATTACGATACTCGTCGAACGAATGCCAGTTCGTGAAATGTACGCACTTTTTTTAAGTACATAATAAAATTGCCGAAGTAAAGCCCACCCCTCTAGATTTTATAAATTTTCATTGGATGCTACTTTATGATGTACCACATATGACTGACCTGCTTTTAAAACTGAATTAAGACAAAAGCCATATGGTATACAATGTGAATGAACGATTGCGATAAAATGATCCGAAGAGATAAGAACTCGATAATTTATGAAATCCAGATGATACTAATGAAATTTTCGTATCTCTTGTTATTTTCTATTGTACGCATTCGGCATACATGCAATAAATAATAAAGTACGAGATATTTATATACGTATATAAATATCTTGATATAAAGTAGAAGCATTTCAAGAGTTTGTAGGCAAAACAAAAAATATTTCAGGACATTTCACGTTTCATCATGTTCACATATTACTGCGGTTTCACGTTTATTTTTAGATATGTTTTTTTCTTGTCGACACATCATAATTTTCTATTTCTTTTCTTTTTCTTTCAAGTCGATTAATTTTGACTAAACGGTTTCAGAGTTATAACAATTACGATACTGTTTGATAAGCTTAAAACATAGAGTTTGCTTAACTGAAATTATTTTTCGTACGGTCTTCGTATTACATTTACAGTAATGTATAAAAACAAATTAACATTTTCATTACATTCAATTAAAACATGTTCATCAAAATAACATAAATCTTTATCCACAACGACTCTATAATTAATTTAACAATGATGATCATTAATACGGTGAAAAATACTATAATTTTATGAGAAGATACATATGTATGTTTCCTGCTCCTATGTTAGAAAACTTAGCATAGACAATAATAATAATAATATATAATATAAGTAACAAGTGAATTTAGTGATTCTACATAGAAAGAAAGTTTTGTTTGTAAAGTGTCGATTTCCTTTAGCACGTTGTTTTTCTTTGCAGTTTTATCATATAATATAAAGTGGGGATTCGTGGACGCCCCCTAGTAGCATGCGTGCGTCAGAGAACGTAGCGTCTTGCACGTATACACTGTCATGCCGAAATCGCGGTATTAGTTACAGAACTGGCAACGAATCGATGTAAACAAGTATAATAAAGATGGTGATGATGAGTGGTTTTTTCTTTGTGACAAATTATCGCGAATGAACTTTTTACATAACTTTTACATACTGTCCGGACAGAAACGGACCGAATTTCGACCTTCGTCACGATCATCGAAACATGCTGTTTTCAGTAAAGGTACATTATTTACAGGACGCGTTAAACATACGGTTCACAATTGTTTTATCTGTGTAGCTATATACAATTCTTCTTTGTAGGTAATTGCTTACGATAATAAGCATGAACCGATAATAAATTGTGAAAAAAAGTATTGGAATGAATTTGGTTGGGATAAACTTTTATTAGTTTTTTGTGAATTTGTTATGCATGTGATATGCTTTCTTTATGTAAGATTCTACAAGATATTAATCAGTATTACACATTAATTTAAGAAGTATTATTCAATATTTCGACTTTTACAGAAGCAGTCTGAAAATAACGTGCAAAATGTTTAGTTTTCATAAGCCAAAGGTGTATCGATCTAGTACTGGATGCTGCATTTGTAAAGCCAAATCAAGCAGGTAAAATAAAAATTTTACTAAATATAATTTGATTGTTTCACGAATTAAATTGTTATAATAACAATCTAAAATTTCCTTTTTTTTTTTTTTTTGTTTATAGTTCAAGGTTTACAGATAGTAAAAAGTATGAAGATGATTTTATGGAATGCTTTCAACTTGAGGAAAGAAGAACTGGAGAAATTTGTAATGCATGTGTACTTCTGGTAAAAAGATGGAAAAAGCTACCTGCCGGAAGTAACCGTAATTGGAGACATGTAGGTTTTAATAAATATATTGTTCACTTACATCAGTTGATATATTTATTTATTAAAATTAAGTAAAATTATTTATAAACAATTTTTTTATGTTCATAGGTCGTAGATGCACGTGCAGGACCTGGTATCAAATCATTAACAAAATTTAAATCAAAAAATAAAAAGAAAATAAAAGATATACCAGAAAAGTTTGAGAAGATTATGAAAAAGAAACATATGTATTTAAAAACAGATAGAGATCGAGAACAAAGTCCGGCAATGAGTGATGATTTAACAGGTAGGTATTTAAAGTTCGTATTTTTAAAACAAAATGTTTTTGAATTATAATTTTATAATTATTTTTCGTCTTGTTTTCTTCAGAAGATTATTTAAATGGACATGGTAGTAAAGGTTCAAGTCGAACTGGCAGTCCTATGAGTAGTGATGATATTCCAGTAACTGAAAAACAATTAGATATGCAAGTTGACTCAGTATCAAAAAATGATCTAACTGGTTTTATTGATTTAACATATTTTAAAAGGTTGGTCTCATTATTAATTTTTACAAATGATTTAAGTTATTTTTGAATTAAATTTAATAAGTTTTTCTTCGTGTTTTGAAATATCAATATTATTTCAGGGAGATCATCTGTTGTGGAACAATATTCAGAGGTCCATATGGTGAAGTAGTAATGGATCCTTCAATGATGAAACCTTGTATTCGTTGCTTAGCTAGACAACAACGACAACAACAAACAAATGCATTAAGTTGCAGTCCTGTGCATAGTTCTGCATCTGCTAGTCCTGTTCACAGTTCTGCGTCTGCTAGTCCTGCTCATAGTGTAGAATCTGGAACAGAGACAACAGTCTCTAAACAAACAAGCAAAACATTTAGTGACTCATCGTCAGATTCCGGCTATGATGAATCTTTCAACCAAGGAGTTGGTGAGAAAATTATTAAAATTACTCAAAATACAAGTACTACTGTAAAACCAGCAGTTAAACTACAACCATTGAAAAGTGTTCAATTAAAAGCTATACCAGTATCGGAAGCTGTCAGGTTAAAAACAGATGTGCCAATTAAATTGGTACCTATAAAACAAATCGAGCAATTATCTTGTAAGCCATTGTCCTTAGTTTCTCCTGCTAATGTTACTTTAAGCAGTAGTACTTCACACTCCATCGTTACCGTCCCGAGTAATAATCCACTTGTCGACTTTGCCATGCACGCAGCCTCTTCCAGGCAATCAGTCTCTAATTAATGTCAGTCTCTTATAGAATTTTAATTTATTTTTTTCTTATATAGTTAGATATATGCTATGATGGAAAATTGTGTGTTACATATGCTAATATTACCATCTCAGATTACAAAGGCTCTGGATAAGATTGTTTATGTTTTATCATATCGAGCGCAAAGAGTTTATAATGTTATAAATGGTGAAAAAATGAATTCTTGTAATTAGAATGACTGTTATGATGTACAGTAGATAGATAGTGCTCTTGGAAAGATTGCATAGGATTCATGTCCTTGATCGTTGGTTGTTAAAAAAATATATATATATAAATATATAATTATATATATAATATTGTCTTTATGGACGTGAGTTCTTGAAGTGTATTCCACGTCTATTAGATGATTTTTAAGAATGACAGTTGAAAAAGAGCACAATGTTTCTACTGAATACCGTTTGTAGCATATATAAATGGTCATAAACTGCCATGCATTAATTGCTAACTCTCTACAAATGACTCCAACATGTAGAAAGTTACCAATTATTTTATAAGTTTAATAATTAGCTATGTACATCAAAATACTGTGATGACATTGTAATATAATGTGAGATATAAGATTATTATTCAACAAATGGCAGTTTATAGCATCTTCGTACTAAGCATTAATTAATGTACTCTATGGTATAAAAGTTTTCTTATCCATAGCTTTTCGTTTTCTGAATTATCATTGCAATCGTATATGTGAATATTTGTACAGAAGTTCCATGATGCCAATCACATTTCTTCAAACATTTGGGTCCAAAAATTTAAAAAAAATTCATTTAGGGTCATGATAGCTACATTGTACCAGATACATTTGATATGATCCATATAAAGGTCCATGACGTTAACATTAAGTAATTCAACTTAAGAAACGAATGTGTTCAGGTACTGTAAATCCTGACCCATTAATAGCAATAACTATGAAGAGTAACTTTTTAATAAAATAAATGAAGTCTGTTGAATAGCATCATATCAATATGATGATATATTTAGGCAGGTATTATTAGAGAAGGAAATTGAACGAGAATATGGCAATCAGATTGGCAAACTGGACCAGCAGAACTTTGTTATAATATTTCAGGGTGACAGCAGAGTTAATGTAAAAATAATTGATTAATACATTAATAGAGTATCAACATATGAAGTAAGTGTATGGCTAAATAAGTGAAAACTGTTAGTTCCTAGTTTTCAGAGATGGGCACATAATCGAACAAAAGCACATAAAAGTACCTGTTAGAAACAGATTTCTGTGATCATTGGAATATTTGTTTTCTACTTTCTTTTTTTTCGTCTTTTTTGATCGATGCATAATCTTATACGCACAAAGATTATCCAAATTGACGTATATATATCGAACCCAGAAGTGATCATGATATTGTTAGAAACAAAACTCGATATAATAAAAAAAATTTTTTTTTTATTTCTTCATTTAGAGTCAAAACAATCATAATTATAAAACCAAAGATGTTTGGAAGATATATACATATTTATTTTACATTGGGGACAAATAACTTAATAAATAATATAAATTTTTATTCAAGTATCTAATTGTAGGATCAAAATTAAAATTACGCATGTGCAATACATAGTAATTATTCTTATATAACGTCATATAGAGTTCTTTTTATAATTAATTAAATTTTAATATTAATCTACTTCTGGGATAATACCAACTTTTATAGTAAAATTTCTCTCACACGCATTTGGTTTACAATTTTAAAATGCTGCGTTTTTACTGCCCATCTGGCTTAAGCTCATTGACAATCGTTATATAACAAGGAAACGATAACAGTTTTTCATATAGAATCAAACATCGAAGCTGCGATTTGTATAAGGACAACGTTGACCACCTTGTCCTTTTACAAATTTTAATTGTACATTTCGTTGGATTAGGAGACTTTATGATCTCTTTATTGTGAACATTAATAACTATATTTCTGTTGTAACACACGTTATGATTTATATAATAATTAATATATGTCAAAAAAAAGGTTGGATCATAGATTAATAAATCATATATATTTAGGACTATCATATATTAATTTTTTTAAAAAAGTAAAAATAAATTTTACAATCTAGAAAGCTCAAATTATAATTAAGATTTCTATAATATACTTGTTCAACATATTTTTTAAAATAATCTTTATAAACTTTCTATGATCCTTCCTTAGAGAAATGAATATAAGAAATACTTGTTTAATTTATTTATTTTGTAAGTTTATTTACTTGCAATATATGCTATTCCTTTTTTCTATATAAATTTATATATATTTTTATACAAATTAATCTTTGCTTTTTATGGATTAAACTTTCTGTAGCACTGCCAGAAAAGAGGGACACAAAAAGGAACATTCGATTCCAAGTCAATCTGCTGGCAATATTCAATGAACTATTTATTTTCAATTAATACACANCACACACACACACACACACACACACACACACACACACACACACACACACACACACACACACACACACACACACAATACACACATATATTAATCTATTATTGAATCTATTATTTACATCTTAAGAGAAGAAAATTATAAATGGTGCCCACAGATTGATTAAACATTAAGAAAATATTAAAATAAGCTTACATAAGAAAATTTTGTATCGATTATAAAAGTGGTCTCATAGTCAAAGTAATATAAATAGGTGATAGATAAAAGATATAAATAATTGCGTGTGTCTTTTAATGAAAAAATAAATGATAAATTAAAACTTTATTAATTATAAAGAATATATATAATATATTGTACATGCAGCTATTTAATGTAATATTACATACTGTCTGTTGTGAATAGCTGCAAGAGAACATCAAATTATCTTATATAGCATAGTTTTAATTTCATTAAAATTTTAAACAATTGTAATTTTCAATTATTCAAAAATCTGCTACAAATAGAAAAGAGGAACTATAAAATTTTTATCCATTGGTATCATAACTTGAATTTGGTGTTCTTTTGTACAAAATAAGATAATAATTGAAGTACATTTAATTTTAATTTAAAACGAATCTCGAGAAAATTTTTGAATGATGCAGCTTGTGAGATTTATTGGAACGTTTTGTGAATATGTCACGAGAAATTGAGAATGATGTACTTAAAAGTTTTATTCGTCTTCCCAAGCAACTTTTTTTTATATTTAATTATAACTAAATATAAATTAAAGTATACTCTTAAAACTATTGGTAAGCTATTCATTTTGATAATTATAAACCCAGAAATTGATGATCATTTATCTTGAATCTGATTCATTTATTGTTTCAATAAATCTTACAAACATTATGTAGTTATTTTTAAGAGAATGAAGACATCACGCAAGATCTATTTAATGTGCATCCCTCGAAATTTACAATTTGTCAATCTTCTTCCTGTTTTGCAAAACTATATAACGAGAGAAGATTTTTTGAAGAATAGAGGAAAATCAAATCGTGGGAGAAAATTGACACAAATTACTGATTTTTATATGAAGATTTTATCACGCATATATTCACATCAAAATTCACGGCATGCAATACGTTTAAATACGTCGAGTACGTTAACGTTGGAAAGTGTATTCAGAACATAAGAAAAATAAGAAAAACTATTATAATCTCTGATGTTCAATGAACATATAGTTTTGACAAAAGAATTGTGTGCGACTTCGGTGAATCATTGGTTGTCGAATTGCATTACTTCTTTTTCACGATTGCATTTTTACAAAATATCCCTTGAAAAACAAGAAATTGCTAATTGATTGAACGAAAGAGAGAAAGAAAGAGCGCATGAGCGAAAGAAATACAAAGTAATAATAATAAAAAAGAAATGGTGCAAGTATTTTACTACAGTGACCTGGCAGATTCCGATATTAAAATATTTTGCGATGAAACACGTATGAACAGTTCTTTTTGAGGGAATATATTGTGCAAGCTTCTTTTCTATGTCGACTTTTTGTGTAACTTAAATAATTAAAATAGAAGAAAAAACAGAGTATCATATGCAACTCGACGGAAAAAGATCCTAAAATCGATCTTAATACGCATGCACAAAAATCTGTCTGACGAGAAGTGATTCTTTTTCTTTTTTTTTTTTTTTTTTTCTTACAGTGATTCTTTATGTTCAATAATTTTAAGCAATCTACCCAGGCACGATAATTTAGATAGTTGCATTTATTTATATACATGTTTAAAAAAAATTGGTGCGATTCTCAGTTTGAAAATTTTGAGTATTTTTCGTGTGTTCGTATTTTTATTTTTACCCATTACAAGCCGGTGTTTGTCCCTGTCTATATTTTGTTCCTTTTCTTTCAATTTTCTTTATTCTTATTTCTTATTCTTTTTTTTATTTTATTTTTAATTAAATAAGTTTCGACTATAGAGATCAATGTATCACATTAGATTCTTTTTTTTTTTTAAATTTATACAAATTGAGAGAGAAAAAGACAGACAGATTAAATGACAATTTCGAAGCATGATATAGAATGGAAAAACATATATAAATGTGATATATATGTTTTATAAAAAGGTCGATCTCGCAAGAACATTTTAGTTGTATGGTGGTGGTGATGATGATGATGATGATGATGGATGGATGATGATTTGCCCATTGTAATTGTGCTGCAGTAAAAACAGAAAGGAAAGAAAACTTTTACATCAATTTATTAAAGATATAATGATTGTGAGACTGATTGATGTATTTAGGAAATAACTTTTATTTACATACAACTATTAGAGATAGGCATATATATTGTACCATTCGTGCATATATTATTAATGAAATTCTAATGATAATAATAAGAAACGACGACTGCCGCAACAAATATATCTCGTTATCGCAATGATTATATACCATATGAAATATTTGTACATACATATACATATATATTAATTTTAGACTAACACACCTAATTCCAATCATTGTACAATGGTCATAGAAGTATTAAATCGTCAATCGATTATCTCATAGTTTGTTTGTTTTATTTTTAAACGCAAACAATGGGACGGTCGATTATTAACGATTGGAAAAAAGCAAAATATGCCACCATTCACTATATATAACTTTGTAGTAAACAATTTTACTTTTAAGAAATCCATCAGTCATGCAAATTATAAAATGGTAACGATTGTACACCGCGAAATAATCATAATGATTTTTAACATTGTTCAATCCACGTTTAATTACATTTTATCTCAATTGATTTTCTTTTCTCTTTATTTATTTTTTTTTTTTGTAGGAAAATTTTTAAATTAGATATAAATTATATTTGTATGTATCATATATTTTTTTTTATTTCTTTTTTACTTTTTATGATGTATCATCAGATTTTAGAAAGAAAGAAAGAGCAAAGCAGAATCGACAAATCAGCAATCACCAATCGTGAATCAATGAATTTGTATTATATATTATATCGAGAAAGGAGAACAAGAGTAATATGTACATCTATTATATATTATATATTATATACATATATACACGTATAGAAAAGTCTGTGAGATACCAAATTTTGATAGATAAATAAATAACATAAATCGTATGTGTATATATATATACATATATAGTATACATATATGTATATATAAATATAGGACATACTTTAAAGGAATGCGCAATATCTTAAGAAATGTATCTCTTAATTTTACGTTTTTGCTTTATACAGATTTATGAGAAAAGAATCTATTATTATAATTATATCATTATTATTATTATTATTAATATTATTACTATTATTAATATTATTACTATTACTATTACTATTACTATTACGTCTTTACTGTCCTGCTGTGATGATTAGTCAGTACGACGTATTTAAACTGTTTCTTAAAAAGGTTTCAGTAAGCTGTTCGAACAATTGTAACTGAGAGTTCGCTATTGCGGGGATTCTCAAAAGTAAATCGAACGAATATAAAATTCATGATTGAAAAATTCATGAAAGATAGAAAATTAAGATATTGAAGCATTTTGCATTTGAATGTCGCAAGTTTTTTATTGGACAGTGAACTTGAGAGATTAAATCGAGCAGCTTTGTTAACCCTCCATGAAATGTCTTTATATAGAAATATAAGCTTATAGAATTAAAATATATTTGACTGAAAGAATTAGGAAGCTCTTGTATCTTATCGTAAATACTTTAGAAAAAAGAAAGAAAATTGTAAAAGTGCAATTAATACGCTGTGGTGAAAAAGTATATTTCTTTAAGACCAAGAGAATTCTAACAAAAATTGAATATCGAATGAAAGTGCAAAATGCTTACTCAAAATATTATATATGAATCCATATTAATAGTTTTTTGTAGAAATTCTTTGTATCCATGTCTTACTTAATAATAATAAAAAAAAAACAAACAAAAATATAAGAATAACAAAAATTTCTAATTTGAAGAAAATTAAAAAAAGAGCAGACACAAAATTATCATGGAAATAAATAAAAACATCAATGCGGTATCAGGAAGTTTGAGAAACCCTGCTCTACGAATAAATTTTAAGCCATTTTTCTTAAGTTCTAAAATAAAAATTCATTAATTATTTATTTTTATATGAACCAGATAGCAATACTAATGGGATATTTTCATAATTGTCTCGTAATTAGAGTGGTAAAAAGTAAGTTTTCAAGTCGCGGAATCAAAGCCAAACAAATGCGTATATGATAAAACTAACTAAACAACTAAAAAACTATATACACGCAATAACTAGATTTTATGAATGTAAAGATCGTTCCAACCTTCCTCTGGATATTTCTTTTCCCAATACAAGGATAAGTGAACGCAATAAGATTTTACAAGTTTCCATACGTACCAATAGAGAATATAAGGAGCACATGTTACTATCATTATTCTTAGATACATTAAATACATAGTAATGTTTTGTAATTTATATATATTTACATGTCTATATACATATACAATAGGTACAACTGTACATAGAGATAATGAAAATTTTTTATGTTATATCTACAATCTGGTACATATATACATATATATTTACATGCATCTTACAAAATAATGCTTATGTATATTACATATTGGATAAACATTTTTATCTATTGCGTGAGAAACGAAAACCAGAAACAACGTGTACTTATTTCAATTGTTACATATTGATTAAAATATTGAATATAAAATTCATACAACTTTTCATAAATCATTGCATTATACAAAATATACATTTTTCAATGAAGTTTAAATAACTCATAAATCCTGCAAGATCTTTAATATTAAACATTATCAATTTGATTCATTAAACTTCATAATATTTTCATGCCAGTAATAGTAATGTACGAGTATACATATTATATGTTTGCCTTTTGGCAGTTTGTTTTCTGTATTTATTATCTACCATCTACTTTTGTAATTTTGTCCATTGTATACTCAGTAAGTAGAAATAATTTCAGCAACCTTTGTACCAGCTTCTTACATTTCTCATCTCAATTTTTGAAACGCAAGTGCTTAAGAATTTTGTTTCAGTTTTTTTTTTTTTTGTGATATAGCTTTGAATCTTATCTTGTTATTTTTATTATTTTTGTGGTTATTATTACATTACTATTATATTTTTACAATGGTATATTGAAAGGTTTTAATATATAAAGATTCCTTTACATAAATCAGGTATGTATTATGTAAATCTTTCAACACTGAGGCATATAAAATCTATTTTATTTTTGTATAATATTACTTTGAATTTTGTGTTGACAATAGTACTTATTTTAACAAATCTATAACTATTCAATTACATCAAAAATACAAATTGTGCATATTCAAAATAAATACAATACATGACAAATTGTCTTTCAGTGAATAGGTAATAAATAGGAATTTGTATATATGTGTTACATTTCGTTGATTCAAAAGAATATCATCATAACATATAATTTTAAATGGTAGTACTAAATTTATTTCGAATTCTAAAGATTGATATTTCTATGTTATTTGCATTTTTTTCCAAGAAAATATTACGTGCTGACGGCGGCGTGAGAATAGTCATATTCTCATAATTACAATAAGGTTCACGATTTTCGCTCATATACCTCGTATCGTATAGTTTGTTTTTCTTCATATGACTGTCGTTTCATAGGTGAGTCTTCTGTTTTCAATTTATTTCTTAAATGATTTACAATTGTCGTTAAAACATTCTTATAAGTTTTACAACTAAATGCCGATCTTTTGTAGTGTTGCAAGTAAAGAGCTACTACATATAAAATATATTAGATCATATATTTAAAATATATCATATGTAAAATTTACGTAATTATAATGTAAATAAATTTTTCAATACTAATGTCGCATAAAAATGATAAAGCAAATATCAATTGCATATAAAAAAATGTGATCATTCGAGGTGTTATAAAAAAAATGTTAAATACGTTATATGTATTTTACAGGTTAAATATGCAAAAACAAATTCGAATGATTTCGTTATCTTCCGGTGGCGCTGAAAAAAAGAGCTCTGTTACACAAGGTCGACATTGGTGGTATTGTTCGTGACGTGAAACGAGTGTTATTTTTTTTGTTGGTTACATACTGTTGTCACAGATATACAATATGCTAGATATTTGGTTTGATATTTCTTTATAGACAAAATTTAATAATGGTAAAGCTCATCCGACCGCGTTTAATAACGTTTGATGTCACTGGTACATTGTTGATGACGAAGTTGGAACACTACATTGAAATTGGTTCTCAGCACGGCCTGTCAGTTGATCGATGCAAATTGGCGCGAAGTTTCAAAAATAGTATTCATAAACTTAGTCTAGAACATCCTATTTACGGCAAACACACTGGCATCGGATGGGAAAATTGGTGGAGGCAAATAGTTTATAATGTTTTCAAGGATCAACACAATTACGTTCCGGATGCTACTTTGGATAAGGTGATAAAAATTATCACGATGCTAGGAACTTACATTTTACTATGACATAAATAAAATTTTTCATATTAAATTTGTAGTAAATAGTCATTTATATATACTATGTTGCAAAAATATTAGTCGTATCTCACAACTAAAAGATATTATTTATCGTGAATGAGATCAGTACTTTTAAAAATTAATTAAGTTTGACAACCTTTCCATATTTTAAATGAATAGAAATCATTCCTTTATCGTTGTCTTACACAAATTTTGTTACAAGTTTGCATTTCAATTCTCTAATTAATGAAAAAAAAATTATATTTTATGAGGGAACTATTAACGAAAAGAGAAAGACCTCTCAAACTCATACCTATCATTGATGACCTTTTTTTTATCATTATGACCCATAGGTTGCTAACAGTTTGATAAAATCCTATAGCACTAGTACGTGCTGGCACAAGTATCCAGGCACGATCGAGTTACTGGAGTATCTTCGAAAAAAGAACCTGATTTTAGGGGTAATATCGAATTTCGACGAGAGATTGGAATCGATACTTGAGGATACGAAGATACGTTTTTATTTTTCTTTTGTTTTAACATCCTACGATTTCGGCGTGGAGAAACCGGATACTCTGATATTCGACGAGGCACTCAAATTAACAAAGGAACGACATAGTATCGATATAAGTCCCCAAGAAGCGATACATATTGGCGATTCTATCAGTTGTGACTATATTGGAGCAAAAAACGCAAATTGGAATGCAATTCTCATTCGACATG
The DNA here is from genome assembly GCF_011392965.1 of Frieseomelitta varia. Classification (NCBI taxonomy): domain Eukaryota; kingdom Metazoa; phylum Arthropoda; class Insecta; order Hymenoptera; family Apidae; genus Frieseomelitta; species Frieseomelitta varia. Next base: position 69,640 of record NW_025110292.1, on the reverse strand, counting down.
ATAGCGATAGTAAGAATGAAGAAAAAGTCTCTACGCAGGACATGTTTACGAATCTTCAAGATTTAAAGCTACATCTTTCTACATTTTTTAGATAGAAACATATAGCATATGTAATTTAACGAAAATTAAAATATCTTAATCATCAAGAAATTAGGCGCTTCAAAATTTTACTTAGGACAAAATAAATAATAGAAAAAATTAAGTGCCGAATAGAAGATCGATAAAAGAAATTTTTATATCGTAGATTTTACAAAATCCAAATTATTATAGAGTTCGTTGTTAAATTGTAACATAAAATCGATAACTATATCATATGCTTACATCGTAATGTATTTTTTAAGATCATACACGTTTAAGTTATACATTAAACATGTCAGATTATGATAATAGCTTAAAATAACAGAAGTGATAATTCTGATGCCATATATTTTTGTTTTATGTATATATAAATGTTAATAATATCTTACGATATTGACTGAACTAAACAAAAGAGTAGTAATTATCTCTAGGTCTAAAATGATTTTAAAGAAACACATTTTATTATGTAATATATTTATATTTTTATATGAACATGATTTTTAAATGTATAACTTTCTATTTTTAAATGTATAACTCGTTATCATTTTCATTCAAAATATTAAACTTGTATATCTATTTGTATTCATTTATAAATGAACTAAACTTCTATCAATCAAACCACATTATTAATAATTAAATAACTCTTGATTTAAGAACTACAATAATGTATGGGTGGACTTATATCTCTTCTCATTTCCTAGTAGAAAGATAATTGTCTTATAGTCAGCATTCTTCAAATAATGAGCATTGAATTATAAATAGTGCATAATTCTTTATATATATGAGAAATATTTATCATTATACATTTCATTTGATATCAACTTAATAACTAAACAGATTTATTTTTATTTTTATCCTCAATATATTAATTATCATAATATTAACTACAAATTCTTAATGGGATTCTACATTTCTGTATGTCTTACTCAAAAAAATTAAAAACTCTGTAAACTGAAATATACTCTAGTGGAACATTGATAGCGGTAGGAAGAAGTCATTTCCTGAATAATCTATTTTTCACTTCCGTCCTAGCAAGATATGAATTACTCGTCACGAGCTTTAATAAAATAATCTGTCATTCTCATTTCAGTTAATAAAAATAAAAAATGTTTTATAAATCAAATAAAACGATCTCAATAAAAAAAATTCGAATAAATATAAACAAACACGATGATATTTATAGAATGTACATTTTCCAAATTCTTAAAAATATTTTTCCAATTTAATAATTTTAATCCAGAAAGACATTACCAATTTGTTATTGTACAGTTGTATCCATTATCAATAATATTAAAATGCGAAATATAATCCTAATGATTTGAACGTTACATTTCTCTTAGTCTGCACTTTCTACGAGGAGTGGCGGCGTGTTACCACCACGAACACTCGACATGTTCGACTTCCCACAGCCTCACTCACAGACTCCCTCTCCTTCAGTTTCTCGCTAAGCTGTTGCATGGAGAGAGGCTTTCTTCATGGTTTTTCAATCTTTCGTCGGTCGAAGAGGTTAGAATATGAGAATTCATTCCTCTGTTTTAAAAATTCGCGATACCTACGTGATACCTACATAAGCAGTGAACACATCACAGTCAATTTGTGATTTACGTACATGGAATTGTGAATGTCAAAATTTTACTGTTGCTTCAGTAAAAGATTAGTAAAGACAGTAGATTATCTTTTCCCTTTTTTTTGATCAATATTTTATTTTATATTTTAAGAGAGTTGTGCAAATATACAAATTGACAGTTTAACTTTTTAGTTGCAATTTATAAATGTTTATTCGAATTGAAGTTCCTGATTCGTGCGCGGAATTGTGTATTCGTAAAGAACATTCGTATTTATAAGATTTTAAGTAGGTAGTAAAAAAGAATAGATTTTAGTGAACGAATCGTTGAACATAATTTCTCAATTTTTCAGATTTTTGAACAGTGAAAAGTGGAGTTAGATTTTATTCAAACAAACGCCATCTGTGTGATATTACCGAAGTATTTTTAATTTGAATTAAAAATTATTCGGATCGCTGATGATTTTATTTTTTTTATATTTTATGTCTATCTATTTGTATTTCAATACATTAAAAATAGTTTTCACTTCATGTGGTAAATTTTTCGCGAGCATTAATCAAACGATGTAATTTTTATTTTTAAGTTGCATTTTTTTATGATTAAACCTGAATCGAAAAATTCGCGAGAACAGAATATAGAATCTTCTGCTTAAATTTTTATAAATTTAGAATGTAACGTGTAAAATCACTTTTAGTTTTCAACTTTTACAAATGTTATATATAATATCTCTTTTTTTTTTTTTTTTTGTATCAAATTCAATGAATTAAAATTAATGATTAGGTAGATAAGAAGGCGAGAACCGTTGGCGGAATGCGATCTCGGCAATAAAAAGCAAAAAAACATTATTGTCGAAGATTTTCTCGTCGATGGATTCGATCGAGGATCAGTGTTTGTTTTAATCTTCCAAAAAATTCAAGACAGTGAGGGTTTGACTGATTTACGATTTCTCTACTGAAGAAAAGTGAATCGAAATTACGAGAAAGAAAAAATTTATTTTTCGTAGAAAAATAAAAAAAATTGAAACATGACCAGAGGAAGACACAAGAAGATGTTAATGTTATTTGCAATCTGCTTGGTGACGGTATTCGCAGAGCCTGAATCTTCACCAGACGAACTGTACAGCCGATTTCCAAAAAATCGGGATGAAGACAAATGTTACGATGACAATGGAAGACCACAGGTTCGTACTTTCGTTCATATTATTTATTATATTTAAAAAAATTTGAAACAACAGTGCAAATAAATATCATTAATCAAAAGCTAATTTTTTCTGATTTTTCAAATGTAAATGTAAAATCAATTTTTCTTGTGATTTTCAAATATATAATTTTGTGAAAATTTGTAATGCAAAAAGAAAACAATTTAATTGATGTTAATTTATTATGCATTTCTGATTTGTTACACAGCATGTAGTAGCTGATCTAAGTTATTCGATAAGCATAAATCATTTTTCACGGTTGTACTATTCTAAGAATATAAATACGAACTGCTGTTTGTTCTTAGTCACCAGAATTTTAGTTTTTAGAGGATATTTCTACATTAGGTTATCACGACGAAGGTTCGAAGTTATATAAACTTTCGACGATAACTAGAGAGATAAAGTTAAATATATAGGCGCTCTAAGTATGAAAGGATTTAAAAAATTCTGAAATAATTATTTTCTTGTATTTCATTTTCATTGTATTTACTGTTAGGAAAAATTCAAAATTTTCGTAAAATTCCTTTATTAAAATAACTTTACAAGAATTTTGTAGGAAATGTAGTAGGAACTACCTAGGACAGAACTATAATGAACATTAACATCCTAAAAAGTTTTGTCCGCTGTTGTACTTATTAGTATTAAGAAATTTATACTTTAAAATCTTTTTCCAAGGAGACTAGTCTAAAAAAAAAAGAAATGAAAAGAAACAATGAGAAACAATACAAAAGATATAAATTACAAAACAGAAAGATTTTTTTAAGTTTTTCAATAAAAAGTTCGCGATTCTATTTATTTGAAATGCTTGTGTTATAGAGGTGTATACCACCTTTTGAGAATGCGGCATTCAATGTGCTTATGGAAGCAACGAACACCTGTGGCCAAGATCGGCCAACAGAATTTTGCAAACAGACTGGCGTCCAAAAGAAATCTTGCGAGATATGTCGATACGGTGATCACGAGGCTTTGTTTCTTACTGATCATGACAATAACGACAACGCAACTTCGTGGCAGTCGGAAACAATGTACGAGGGTATCGAATATCCAAACCAAGTTAATCTCACGCTACATTTAGGTATGACCTGGAAAATGTTACATTTATATTTTAATTGCAATAAAATTCCATTTGTTCAAACTCGTCGTAGAAATTCGCTTGAACAAATAGAGTTTTAAATAAATGGATTTCATTGTACTATCGTAATAAAGCGAGCGTTTTGTTTCACTCGAATTCGTCCGCGATGTATCGAGTATCGTGGTTTTAATTCAAATGGTGACTGTGGTTTGGGGCACTTTAACCGAGATTTGTTGTTCGTCGTGGAATTATAGTAGATAATGTCGATGAATCTTACACCATAGATAAAGAAAGAGAGTTCATTCATCGGTTTTCGCGATGAACTCTTAACACGTCCTCAATATTTGTCGCTCTCCTTCTCCCCCTTCTACTCTTTTTTTTCCATTTCACGCTCTTATCTATCAGGATGCGTGTGCGATGAGATAATTCTCGGAACTGCGAACCGGTGGAGAAATGTATAAGCTAGCATTCATTCTTGTATTAATATTTTATTTTCTATGTTTCTCTCCTCCAGCTGTCATTTATTCGTCGTAGCAAAATCTCGCAGAATTTTTTCTAAAAACTTTGAGAATCGTTCTCAAAACATATCGTAGGATTGAAATTATACAAATATGAAACGTGCAATAATTTATTATTGAAACTAGAGATTGCAACGTGTGAAACTTCACGCTAATGTTGCAAACTTCCCCTGATAGATTGGATTGTAAGATATTCTTTGGAACTCCTCGAATGATACTATACTTTCTTTTATTGAAAATTGCCAGTATCATAAATTTCGAACGGTGTTCATCGTGAAATAGTTCCATCGTACGTGTGTGAGCTAGTTTCAACAGCCTTGAGAATCCGGATAACAGTGGAAGCTTCTTAAAAATATGAAGAGCATAGAATCTTTGCCTGTGCACCACATGTTCATTTACGAAAGAATCAGCCACTTACATCCCGCTGGCTTTATAGTGAAGAATTACAATGGCGTAGAATCCCTTTATTTCATAATAATTTCGATATTTCGTTCTCCTCTCACGTGACACTTATTTGTAATTACGTATTATGTAGCAATAAGTGTTTGCGTGTATTTTTTTTTAAATTTTCCTTGTTTTTATTATATAGTGTTCTTAAATAATTATAGGCAAAACGTTCGATATAACTTACGTTCGAGTGCTTTTCGAGTCGCCGCGTCCGGAAAGCTGGGGTATCTACAAGAGGAGAAACGAGAAATCGTCATGGGAGCCTTATCAATTCTATTCCGCGACTTGTAGAGATACCTACGACTTACCCGATTTAAAGGAAACGGTAGGAGGCGACGATACCAGAGTATTGTGTACTTCCGACTATTCCGATATATCGCCATTGACAAAGGGTACTGTTGCATTCTCCACATTAGAAGGTCGGCCTTCGGCGTACAATTTTGAAGCTAATCCAGCATTGCAGGTACAGTTTTCGCTTCATAAATTAAACAAATCACGTTTCATTCGTGAGTGATTCTTTTCAATAAAAAAATCATAAAAAGATACAGGCAAAGAAAGGAGTTGCGCAAGAAAATGATTATTTTAAAATGATACGTGTATCTTAGGAATGGGTACAAGCAACAGATTTGAGGATTACTCTGGATAGATTAAACACCTTCGGAGACGAAGTTTTTGGCGATGATCATGTACTAAAGTCCTACTACTATGCGATCGCTGACGTCGCCGTTGGAGCACGTTGTGCTTGCAATGGCCACGCTGGAGAATGTGTAAACAGTACCAGCGTGGATGGAAAAACTCGCAGAGTATGTAGGTAAGATAATTTATAGAGATAGGTGCTCTTTTAATACTCTGTAACTGGCTAAAATTGAAATGTTGACAATACCTACAATCTAAAATGTTATTGTAAACGTGTACTCGTAATTTTTAAATTTTTTTTTGTATTATTTTGTATAGTCAAGATTAAAAAAAAAAAAAAATCAACTTTAGTTTCACTGAAAGAACAAAATTCAATTTTTTACAGATGCGAGCACAATACCGCAGGTCCAGATTGCAACGAGTGTTTGCCTTTTTATAATGATGCACCTTGGGGACGTGCCACTACTAAAGATGCACACGAATGCAAACGTATGTATTAAGTTAGTCTTGTGTAATACAATTAACAGAGAGATATCATTAAAAGTATAAGTTGTTAAAAAGCCAGGAGATACGTATCTATAAATTTACACGCGTATAAATGATGAGAGAATATCTTTGAAGAGCCTCCTAGTACGTAGGTGGGCCTCTTCAAACCTGCTATTCAAACATTTTAGAACACGATAATTATATCTCGTTACATTCTCGTTGAATATATCAATTATTATCGAAAAAGATCAGTTGAATTAACAAATGAAAATTTCTGTTGTTACATTTTCAAATTACACGTATCACTTGCATGAACTGCGACATAGATATCATTAATGATCAAAGCTTCTGTTTGTTTGAAAACAATGTACGTATGAAGATAAGGGAGAAAGATTTCTTCTGCAAGGGAGAAAGATTTCTCCGATATTCTATCACCTTCTCAAGCAGTTGAAGAGAGTTTGCGTTCACGATCACGTTGGCATTACCTAACCAGCTTTACCTTTTACGTTCATTGCTTGTTCTGAAGTGGGGACGTTGGCAATGCAGGGGCACACAATGCAGGCTTTTCTGTAGATCGCGAGCTCAGTGCTCACGATACTACGACACAAACAGATATTTATTATATCGCGTTGATTAGATCGTGGCAACTGTGCGAAGTTTTTTTTGAAAAGAAATCAAGATGATCTTGATTTTATTCAGTGCAATTAAATATACTGTTTACTATTAATATTTATATATACTGTTTACTATTATATTTAAATATACTGTTTACTATTAGTATTTATGTCATTAGTAGTATTGTATTTTAATTTATAACTTATCATTTTTGTAATTTATTGTTAAAAGGTGTTGAATATATACTATAACTTATTGAATGTTGTAATTATGTTGTATCAAGTTACTTTTACATATTTTATACATGTTGTGAATCATTGACTATGTTTATCTAAAAAAACATTCATTGAACGTGTGATTTCCAAAATGAATTTTGGATTCTGACGAAAAGTAATAATAATTTAAAAAAAAATTATTCTCCCTCTTTTTACCTGTATAAGTTATAAATTGTGTAATGGACTGTTCATCTAAAATGAAATTAATTGGGTATTTGATACTTGTAAATGTAATGATTAGCACATCATCACGGTGGGATGGAATTCTTCCGTGGTATTCAGGATCCAGTAAATATCTAGACAATGTTATTATTCATATTAAAATATGTAACATACTATTGTTTATGATATTATTCATCGTTTAGCCTATTATTTATTAAACAATTATAAAAAAGATTCATTATGTTACCTTATTTTTTTAGCTTGTAATTGCAACGGTTATTCGGAGAGATGCTTCTTCGATAAGGAACTATACAAGATTACTGGTCATGGTGGCCACTGTTTGGATTGTCGAGCCAATCGTGATGGCCCAAATTGCGAACGTTGCAGAGAAAACTATTATCAACACCCGGAAGACAATTATTGTGTCGCTTGCAATTGCAACGAAATCGGTAAATTGATATATTTTTCACTATCCTCATCTTAACATTTTTATCATTATTTGTCAATTGGTTTGAAATACATATAAAAGAGACAATCAAAATTTTAGGAATAATTTTGATGTTTTACTTTATTAAAAATATAACAAATTAATAAATGTTCGATACTGTTTTTATAGGTTCAAGAAGTTTACAATGTAACAGCGAAGGGAAATGTCAATGCAAACCTGGTGTAACCGGTGACAAGTGCGATCGTTGTGCAGCGAATTATTATAACTTTGGTTCATACGGTTGTATCTCATGCGAATGTAATCCACCCGGTTCCCTTATGAATGCACCAAACTGCGATCCTGTTAGCGGTGTTTGCATCTGTAAAGAAAATGTCGAAGGAAAGCGATGCCGAGTGTTAGTATATTTATATCATCGTTTTCTTTACAACGTTGCAAATGTGACAAACTAAGTGGCAATATCATTTTTACCATAAAATACAGATGTAAACCAGGATTTTTCAATCTTGCTACGGACAACGAATTCGGTTGTACACCGTGCTTCTGTTACGGTCATTCCTCAGTATGCAGGCCGGCGACCGGCTATTCTAAAGTTATAATCGAGAGTATGTTTGTGAGAGGAGCTGAACGATGGAGAGCTACTATCGCTGGTAACTCGATACCACTTCATTACGATCCTCTTACTCAAACGATATATGCCACGGCACTGGATCGAGATAATGTTTATTTTATTGCACCCGGTAAATATAGATACACGATAAATCTTTTTTCTTTTATAGGAATTAGAGAAAATAAAATTTGAATTACGAAAAACAAGCACAATAAAGATTTGTAGTTTCTTTGTTCTGATTTGTATTTCTTATTGATAAGGAATTTAATTAATTGCAGATAGATTCCTCGGTGATCAACGCGCATCTTATAACCAAGACTTATCATTTACACTAAGAATTGGGGAAGCTGGCCCAGCACCCACTATTCGTGATATAATACTCGAGGGAGCAAACGGAGAACAAATCACACAGCCGATTTTCGGGCAAAATAATTATTTACCTTCAGTGACAGTAAGTAAGGTAACGTAATAATCACATTAATAGGTCACTAATTATAAATGATTTCAGCCGCATGAATATCGTTTCAAATTGCACGAACATCCTAGCTACGGTTGGGAGCCTCGCCTTTCTTCTCGAGCATTCATGTCTATCTTGTCAAACTTAACAGCTATTAAAATTCGTGGCACCTATACGCATCAAGGTATCTTAATTAAAATTCGTAGATAAAAACTGTATTTATGAAGTTTCCAATGCATGTAGTTTTTTCCCTGCAGGTCGAGGATTCTTAGACGATGTTAAGTTGGAGACAGCTCTTCGTGGTGCTGCGGGTGAAACTGCCGATTGGGTGGAACATTGCCAATGTCCCCACGGTTATGTAGGCCAATTTTGTGAATCCTGTGCACCTGGATTCCATCACGATCCACCGAACGGTGGTCCTTTTGCACTTTGCGTCCCTTGTAATTGCAACAATCATGCAGATATTTGCGAAGCTGAAACTGGTATTTTCTTCTGGAGTGAATTTATAGTAAAAGGATTAATACGAAAATTTAATCTTCCGATTTGTTTTAGGACAATGTATTTGCGAACATAATACGGCCGGTAGTAATTGTGAATTGTGCAAACGTGGATATTACGGTCACCCATTAAAGGGTACATCTGATGATTGCAAACCATGTCCCTGTCCTGACAATGGACCTTGTATACTGCTTGGCAATAATCCAGATCCAATTTGTTCCGAGTGTCCACTGGGTAGAACAGGTAAAAAATATTTTTGAAGAAAAATCTCTAAATAGTTCTATTATTCTATTATTTTTTTCATTTTAGGACCTAGATGTGAAACATGTTCGGATGGCTACTTTGGAAATCCTGAAAAGGGTATAGCTTGCAGACCTTGCGATTGTAACAATAACATCGACTTAAACGCTGTAAGGAATTGCAATCATGAAACTGGTGAATGTTTGAAGTGTGTAAACAACACTGCTGGTTTTCATTGCGAAGAATGTCTTTCAGGTAAGTAATATATAACTTTCTAACATTTCACGCCCTTTTTCGAAACTGTAAACGACAATATTCATAATGCACATTTAACAGGTTATTACGGAGACGCATTGTCTGATCGTAAAGAAGATGGATGTAAATTATGTCAGTGTTTCCCGCCAGGCACAGTTGAACTCAACGATGGTAGAGTAGCACCTTGTGAACAATTAACAGGACATTGTACTTGCAAGCCTCACGTAACCGGTCGAAATTGTGATAAATGTGAAGAAGGATATTATCATATACTTAGTGGAGAGGTATTTCAAATTATTACAATAAATAAGTAAGTTAAATGATTATATAAGTATATTTTAGGGATGCGTGCCTTGCAATTGTGATACTGAAGGATCCTACAATCGTACTTGCAATCCTGTTACTGGTCAATGTGAATGCAGACCTGGTATTACTGGGCAACATTGTGATGTATGCGTTTCTTATCAATACGGATTCAGCAGGGAAGGTTGTAAGCCTTGTGATTGTGACAATATTGGCTCTCAAGACTTGCAGTGTGACGCTAGTGGACAATGTCCGGTACATTTATGAAATATATGCTATATTATGCAATGCTATACAATGAAAAGTTTAATTTATACAGATTAATTAGAATAATTATTGCTGTATTATAGTGCTTCCCCAATGTAGAAGGAAGACGCTGTGATCGTTGTAAAGAAAACAAACATAATAGACAAAATGGATGCGTCGATTGTCCTGATTGTTATAATCTTGTTCAAGCTGCGGCTAATAGCCATAGGGAACGTTTAGCAGAGTTAGAAAATACGCTTAAAAAAATTAACAGCAGCCCGACAGTTATAAAAGATTCGGACTTCGAGAAAGAATTGAAAAACGTGCAGGATAAAGTAAAAAATCTTTTACAAATTGCTAAACAAGGCTCTGGCAGTAAGTGTAATTTGTTCAATATATCAATTCATATTTTTTAAATGGAATTAAAAAAATAAAAAAATGTTTCAGGTGAAAATAAAACTTTGGTGGAACAGCTTGACGAATTACGTGATCAGTTGAATGAAATTGAAGAAATTGCACAAACTGTAAATCTGACTGCTTTCGACGCACATAAAACTACTTCAGAGGGTTTGATGAACATTGACGAAGCAGAAAAAGTGCTGGATAAGATACACGCTCAATTGACTGTAAGAATAATATTGATACGATTTTGTGAAATTAAATTCACGAAGATACATGTTTAAATCAAATTTTACACTTGCTAGGATACAGAAGATTATTTAGCCACAGACGGAGCAACTGCATTGTCAAAAGCGAAATCACGTGCAGATCAAGTTGGTCAGCAGAATATACAAATGACTTCAATCGCGCAGGACGCGCGTCTGTTCGCCGAATTGTAAGTAATTTGATCTTATAAATCTTTTCGTATTTTTTCATAATCAATATCTATCGTTTACAGAAATGTTAATGAAGCAAAAAAAATTCATGCACTAGCAGAACAAGCTCGAAATACAACAATAGAAGCTTATAGTCTTGCAAAAAAAGCTATAGCAAAATATTCTAACATGACGTACGTACTTATTTATTAACTGATATTTATATTGACTGTTTCCAAGATCATTTTATCCGTATTACATTTCCTTTAAAATTTATTTTGTATTTAGTGATGATATTAGAGGATTAGAAAATAAATTGGAGTTGTTAGAACATCGCATGAATGAGGTGAAAAATCTTACCAGCATAGCAGCCACTAAATCAACCGCTGTTTCACAAGAAGCAATAGATTTATTGATTCTCGATTTAGCACTTCCACCTGTTGACATTGAACAATTGAGAAATCAAGTTGAAGACGTAAATAATGAGGTAAATTTAAACTATTACAAATATTATTATTTACGAAAAATAATCCAAATATCTATAGTAAAATATATTGTAGGGATTACGATTGAAAGAACAAGCACAATTGCTGTTAGATCAGAATGAAAATTTTATAAATGAAATAGTAGAAAAAATAAAAAAAAGCGACGAGTTAATAGAACGAGCACAAGATCAACAAGCGGCTACTGCTGAACTTTTAGCCGAACTGGATAAAGCAAATGAAAAAGTGGATGATGCTGTCAAACGGGGAGATCAGACTTTAAAAGAAGCTCAGGAAACATTACAGAAATTGAGCGGTATACATTATATCAATTACTTTTATTAATAATAAATTTCCTCCATCAAAAAGAGGAAATGAATATATTTCTCAATTATAATATTATTTTTAGAATTTCATGCTGAAGTAGAGAGGGAACGTGTAAAAGCTCAAGATGCTCTAAAGAACATAAAAGACATTGAATCGTTAATCATGGATGCCACGAAGAAAGCTTTACAAGCTGAAAATATATTAAATGGTTCTGAAGATAAAGCCGAACGTGCACGTAAGATAGCGCAAGATGCTCAGGTTAGTGTAATTTATTTCATGTGTATAATAAAATATAATTTATTATATGTTTAATATAAAATATGTGTACATTAGGCATATGCGGAAAAGGCTAGTGCGAAAGCGAACACTATTAGAACTGAAGCAAATAAAACTAAAATAATAGCGCTTCGTGTAGGAAATGAAGCTGAAAAATTACATCAAAGAGTTGATATCACAGATTCAATGATGAAGGAATACGAAAGTCAAAGTAGTCAGGATACTAATATTACAAATGAAGTAAGATTTTAGTTGTACCTGATATTTTTTGTAATAACTATATAGTAATATAACTATTATGTTGTAATAATATAATTATTGTAATTTAATCATTTTTAGGTGAATCACAAAGTTGGTTTAGCTAAAAGTAACGTAACATTAGCGTCACAACAAGTCGACAAAGCTCTAGATGAAGTAGCTAAAATAATAAAAGAACTTGAAAATTTACCGGAAATTGGTATGTTTTGTACTTTCATAATTTTTTATTTTCTTCTTTTCAATTTAAATTCGTTATTCAAGACTGTACATATCAGTATTTAAAACTCTATTTATTTAAAATTTTATATTTTAGATGATTCTTATTTAAATCCATTAGAAGAACGCTTAGCTGCAGCTGAAAAAGAAATCATAGCTGCAAATCTAGATCAAAGAATTCGTAATTTAACGGATGCAAAAAATTTACAAACACAGTGGGTAAAGAATTATGAAGATGAAGTTAGTAGACTAAGAATGGAGGTTGATAACATTGATGATATAAGAAAAGTTTTGCCTACTGTTTGCAACAAACGTTTACGGCTCGAACCCTAAACCATATTATAAAGTTAAGTACAATCATTTCATTTCATAGCGCTAGAAGTGCCTTATATTCACTGAAAAAAAAAGATTTTAAAAAATAAGAATCGCATAAACATATGTTCGAAATAATAACTGGAAAATTAATTATATATCTAAATCCAAAATATATATTGTATATTATAAGAATTACGAAGTATATTTTGATCATCAACTTATGGTAAAATTAAATACTTTACGAGCAGGATGATATCTGTATATTTACACTTAAATTTTATTTAACATTTCATTTATAATGTGATCTTGCATTTTTTTCTTGATTAATGTTATATATACAAGCGACTAAAGTAATGGTCATACCAAAGATTTTATATAGTAGACATGTCTTCCTATCATTACCAGGCCACTTGCATTATTCAATTTATTCAACATTTTTGTAATACAACTTATTTGTACGTATGTACAAACATGTATATAGTATCTATATACAATCATTTTATTGTAATTGCCATATTTTTAAGCCTCCTTTTAAGTTCGAAGAAAGCTTCAAAAGTTTCTTCGAAAGAAGACAATTATTTTAATTTTTAATGTGCAAAATTGAATGTAGTACATTGTATATCTTATTTATGGAATGTCAAAGACCAGAGAAACATTTTTAGAATCGAAAGGAGAACAGAAATTCAAATGTATTTTACAATATGTATCATCATATAACATTTTTATATGTAATGTAACATTTTTATAAAAATATTGATACATATCTAATATGAATAAAAAATAAACAATCGTCGGAGAATATCTGATGTCATGTATTAATATATCATCTACCAAAACCTAAAAAATAAGATAAAAAAGATACTTACGTTTGTGAAACATCGTGAAATATCGAAATCGATATAATGTACGTATATAAAATATATGAATATTTTAATTTAACTATTACCTGCATTTGGGAAAGGGAATTCATAAAGACCCTATCAAAAATAATAACTGTAAATATTTATTATAATAGATAATAGAATATCGCTATTAATAATTCATTATTAAACAGAATGTAACGCATTCGACTAAATGCTATGAAGAAGAACCAATAAATTCTTAAGAAAACTAAGAAATTAAATGATTCACTTAATTATAAATAAAATTATTAGAAACACCAATATAGCAGTCAACACTCCAATGGCTACCCATTGTCTCCGATCTAAAACAAACGGAAAGTAACATCACATGCGTCACTTATAAAAAAAGTAGTCAGAATCAAAAGATTTTATCATCATTCATTGAATGACGGTAAAATTAAATGAGTCATATATGGCATATTATATAAGAAAAATTAATAATTGTGTATTTGGCCCTTCTTCAGACAGTAAATATTATGTATTATTTTCAACATGCACTCTTTAACAAGCATTTCATAATAGTACTAATTTTTTATATTGGTACCCTGCACTCAAATACTAAGTTTGGTAAGCATCAAGGTATTAAGAAAACAATATATATTATAGGATATAAGAAAAAGATTTAATTTTTTATACATTTTAAAAGATATTTGTCATATTCATTACATGCTTTAATAATATTGAGAGTGCAAAGAATCAATATCGTAAACTAATTTAGCAATTTAAATAATTTCTAAAGCTACATTTTGAATTTATCTTGTTTATATATGACAAGCAGTAATTGTAACAATTATTAAATTACAAAAGCACCAAAATAATTCTTATATTCATCTTTTAGAAATTTCACAAACATATGAATCAAAATTATTGTCGCATAAACGTATAAAAGCAAAAATTAGAAAAGAATGACATATCAATAACACTTACATTTATAAACATATTTTAAGTGAAAAGAATCATATTCCATGATTGAGAGATTTTATATTGATTCTATAAATATTGCAGAAACTAGATGTTACTGAAAATTTCTTTCAATAAAAATTATTCATTACTATCTCTCAAGCACAGAATTCAATTTATAACAAATTCTTTATATAATACTGTTGTAATTATTGCTTGAATGGATAGGAGTTTGTGGTACTTTGCAGTAACTTGTACAGTATAAATAAAGTCTTAAATTTTATTTATCAATATGTCTTCACAATTGGTCATTTATGTGAAATAATAAAGTATAATTGTTTCTTTTAGTTTTTAAATACAAACTAGAATAAACAATTTCTCTTTTATATATGAACTCACAACATTATATTATCAACACTGTTCTAACAATGAATAAACGATTTAGTTTCTAATTTTTAACTCATTTTATTACTTGTTTTCTTAAAATGGAGAAGAACTTCAGATTATCTACAGTCACTAAATTTCATAGTACTTATGAACGATTTCATTCGCATTGAGAAACGATTAACAATCACCATACGTACAAATAATTGTTTTTACATTTTTTCTTCTTTCCCTTCAACATTTCTCTTTTAAACTTTATATTTTCATTTACATTTGTTACACACTGACTGGTATTTTCACAATATCATATGAATATTACTGGATTCTAAACTATTTTCGTCTATGCTTTAATCAATATATTAATATCACATGTTGTATACATTGGAAGTAGAAGTATCAGAAGTTTTAAAACATATTGGAAATATTTCTCTAATAGTATATCTATAGTGTATCTGTCTATAAATCTATGACGTTAAAATTTTTTCAGGCACAAATTACTTGTGCTACTTTTTTTTACTTTGATACACGCCCTGAAATATTTGGCAATATCTTAAAATTCGTCTAATTATTTAGTGTTCTTTTAAATTTCTATATATTGAAATATTTATATACAATTCATTGATTTATTTATAATTTTTTGATATAACTTTTTTTAAATGTTATTGAATTTCATGCTACTGTTTAGTGTCTATTGCACTATGTAAATAATAATTACTTGAACTGTACTGTTTTAAAATATTATAACTATTATTTTGAAATTGCAACTGGTCCATTTTAATACTACATTTTTAGCAATTACTAAATTTAAATATACACAACTCTTTTATAGTTTATAAATGTTCTAAATATTTTATATACATAGATTTTCAACAATTGTTTATATTAAAAAATTAATTTTCTTTGTTTTTATTTATTTCTGTTACAATAAGAATAAAAGTAAATATAACATTTAAAAAATACTAAATTTGAATATATCATATAGAAAAAGCATAAAAATCATGAAAAGATGAGTATTAAAATATAAATTTTAAATTTTTATAAAAAGTAAAAAAATTAACAAAATAATAGAAAAACATTTTATAGTTTGGGTAGTGATTGTTACTAAGTGTCAATCAATTTTTACTTTTATTTTAGGTTTATAAAGTGTTTTAATTTCTTATTAATACTTTGCTAAAACTTTAATTATTTGAGAAATAATAAATAATTTGCTTTGTTACAGACAATTTTATTTATGAATAATAAAATTAAAGAATATGAAATAAACATTTCACTTTATAATGTATGAATCAACAATGAAAAAATAAATTTATTTTCACTTACTGTTTATTGATTTCTTGCTTTAAAGTAACTTCGATTTAATGAGACTTCTACTCTCCACTAAATAACTTTTTCTGAATAATCATATATCACTTTATAATCCTACATATATTTAATAAGAATTAAATGATTAAAAATAGGTGCAATAGTGCTAGATATCAGTTTAAATTAATGGAAAGAGTGTATAGGAAATGACTTATTCATGGATAATCGCAATATGCAATGTTATTGTAAAGACAAAATAGATTATTAGATTCATTACACAATTCCATAATTTTTCAGTAAATGTTAAAAATGAATTTTGTATTATATAAAAACTATGTATCAATAAAGCCAAATTAATGTTTTAAATAAATTTGAACAAAAAGAAGATTAAGCAAAGAAATACAGTTTATAATATTACTGAATAATTATGGTAAAATTATAGTAAAAATATTAATTTAATCTCCAGAACATAAGAAACAATTAGTTATTGTATTTGATAAGGATGATAGAGAAGAAGGTTTAGAGGCAAGATCAGAAACACTAGATGTTGCAGTAGTAGGAGCAGGAATGTAATTATTATAATTACCATTACTCATATGAAGAACTTTGGCCATTTTTTTCATTGTTGCATCGAGTTTAGAATCCGTCACCTCTAACTCATTACCAAATTCATCTAGCATACTGAAATGATTAAAACTATCTTTATCTGAACAGTAATTTTATTAACAACAACAAATTAATAGTACTAATTAAAAACTCACACTGCTTGTTCATCTAATTCAGTATTAATTTGTCTGGATACTGTTTTAAGCGTTCCAATGCTTTCACCTATCATATCTAGTTGTTCATCTTGTTGCCTCATCATATCATTTTGTTGTTGTAACGTGTCACTTAAAAACTGTCTATTTGGACTATCAATTTCATTTTCCAATTTACTGTACTTTGTTGTGCCATGATTGACAGGAACTCGCGCGGGACTGTTATCTAAAAGTGGCTGTGACAAATAAAAAATTATAAATATACAAATTGTTAAATCAAAAGAATAATACATAAATATAATCATACATATGTATTTATTGATATAACTTAAAAAAGATGTAAATTATTGTAAATGTTTGATGTATCATTTGATAAATACACTATTTAAATTATTACATTGTAAAAATTGTCTTATTTTATGAATTACGGTAATAATATTAAATACTGATTTACCGTATAAACCATTTTCACATTTCTGTAATTAGTAGTATTTTATTTGTAAATCCATAAGAAATCGTTAAGAGAAACAAACAAGTAAATTTAATAATCACTATCAATATTATCGACAAAATTTGACAGTTCCACATAGGTGTCGCAATGTGTACGATAGTAATTTGCGAGCGAAATTTGAACATATAGAAGACAGTACATTTATATCATTCCTTATTTTCAGTTTCATTTATAAATTTAAACATATTACAACTAACTATGCTACAAAACGTAAATATAAAAGAGAAAATATGAATTAGTTTTATTTAAATATTTAAATAATAAACATAATTATAATTAAGTAACTCTATACACATTAAGCAACATAAAATAATCACATTATGTCTTATATTTTTTGTGATATTTTTCGTCATCGCTTTTATTGATACTTCTATTGAATGTTTCTGAAAATCACAACAACCAATTATGGAAATTAATAAAGTAAATTCAACAAACCTGCCGTGCTGTATTATCCCGATCCCGACCTCTACTCAAATTCATTTTATCCTTCATGATCTGGAACAAATTAGTAAGATCAATAAGATCGATGAATATATTTTTTTTTTAAAGATGTGAAATTAAACTAGCAATATTACTTTAACTTCTTCTCGCGTTTGTTCAATAAAACTTCGTTGAACCGTCAGCTCCTTATTATCTATTTTAAACTTTGTCGGATTTTTTTCTACGATACGTACATATATATATATATATACGGTATATTAAGGGAAATTCATAATACTGATATAAGAATGTAAAATTTAAGAAAGAACATTTCTTACATTAATTATATATAAATTTTAATGAATGCACAACGATTGTATAAATCAAATATATATGTTATCTATTCATACATTGTTTCAGTATTAAAATGTCATATATTTCGAAAGTTATGGATATATATAAAAAAGGATATAGATCGTATCCTCTAGATCATCAAGATCCCATTCGATTGAGCGTAAGGCTTTCCGCAATTCGGTAGTAGTCCACTCTAATTCGTCACGTGAAATTGGGATTCCCCCACTCACGGTAGAACTCGTGACAACAACATCCTGCAATTCCGTCCAGCGTCCGTATAAACCGCGGTTCTTATTTAAGGCCTTACAAACTTCGCTATAAAACAAACGATAGATATTATTTGTATAATAAATTACAAGATTAACGAATGAAATAATTAAATATACTACATACATAAAGAAATTAGGTAAAATAATATATAATTGATCATGCTAAAATTGTCACTTCACTTTCTTTTTATTCATTTTATACACGTACCAATATATTAGAATGAGTAATGACGATTCAAATATTTTTTAATAAAAATAGTAAGGAATGCGAAGAAATGTCTATTAATACATTTCGTGAAATTTTATGATTTCTATAAACTTTCCTACACGATATGAACAAAAACAATGATTTTCATCTAAAACATTAAGAAAAAAATTCAACGTTATTTTTGATAAAAATAACGAGCCTTGAAAATATTCAGCGAGCAAAATAATATATAAAAATTAAGATTACAAGAGAGATATTTGTAATGTGTGTGTATTAGGATAAAAAACAGAATAAACGGATTATCGTGAAATATTTGTCAGCAAGAATTGCAACGACTAGAAATCACTCAGAAACATCAAAAGTAATGTTTCTTTGTAATTTAGCTTAGCGACTATTCTTAAAGGGTTGACGTATATATGTATATAACATCAATGTCACAAAAGGGACAACAAAAATTCGAAAACTTGACAATTGTACCAGTCTCACGGAACTCGTATCGATTTGTTATTGATAATTCTAAACATTAAAAGAAACAATTTATTTATAATGATTTCGTGTAACAGGAGGTAATTTTTTTACTTACTCCTTGACGACAAAGAACGGATTCTCCAGCGTCATTCCTCCTTTTAATTTAAAGAGGTGGCCTTTCTCGCCGCCTCACGGCACCCACAGGAATACGTATGCGCGATTTGCCGATCATCGGTAGAAATTCCAAACGATCTTTACAGAATTACCGGTACTCGGATGAACGATGACAATAATCAAAATTGACACTTGCTCGCGCTTCACTGTTATGATACCACGACGTCGTCGTGTATTGTGACGTCTGCTTTCAGTCTTCCTGCAGACGACTATTTATTCGATTTTAACGTTCGTGCGCAAACACGCCTCTCTAACAGCCACTGTAATATTGATTTCGTGATGAAATTCCTAAAGTGTAGTTCACAGTCACTTGATGTAAGACTGACTAATAATCGAAATAACGATAAAATATGGATAATAAATATTAAAGTTTAATATTTGATTGCATTATAAATTAAACTTTGTAATAATGCACGAGGCCTGTAATGTTTCTTATTGTTTTTTTAAAAACGTTTCGTTATATGGCAATACTTGCTCATCTATATTCGCAGATTAAAACTTGCGCAGAATTATTTCGCGCCAATTTTTTGAAAACATTGTATCGTATAATATAAACTTAACATTTGTTATTATACTCGAATCTAAGTTTACCTTAAACATGATATGAAAATTGCTATAACTTACCATTTGTAATAATAAATTATGCAAGTTCTAGTTTTTAATTAGTTATATGAATAATAAGTTCAAAAAATTGTACGTGCTGCATTTTTAAAGTAATTTAAATTAGTGAAACAAATAAGAACGGTCCGATTTAGTTAATAATATAAATAATTTTTTCTATATATTTATATACAAAACATGTCTAGATAAACGTGTATATGTAAATTTTTGATTATCCTATATAATTTACGTTTTTAAGTTGGGTTGATTGCGTTGTTGACACATTTCGCGGCAATCTTTTAAAACCCGGTAAGTGAAAGTTTTGTATTTAAAATTTTGTGCATAAGTGAAAAGTATTGTGTTAAAATTTTATTTCCTGAAGATATGTCATCGAGGAAAATAGCGTTTTGAGAAAACAAAATCTGTGAGTGGAAAAATTTTATATTACATTTATATAAATTTCGACTTATTCATAACCTCTTTTTTTTCAACTTGTATACATACATTGAAAGAATCTATACGTATCTAAGCATTTTCAATAACAATTTAATTTATTTATATATATTTTTACACTTTGTAAGCATAAAATTAGATTATTAAAATATATTTGTTTTACTTTTACTGACATGAAACTTGCTACCATATTTCACTGAATGCTAAAAAATATAATGTTTACAAAGCAGATATCAATATCAGTGGATATTTTTTAAAGGTTATATTCGTTAATATCATTCTACTAAACATAAATGCATATATATATTACATACTTAGTGTTCTTATAGAATTTTTTATAGTATGTATAAGGAACTATATTTAAAATATTGTATGCAGCTGTTATTGTATGTTGTTTTAAATAATTAAAATTCCAAGCAGAATTACATTTCTGGAATTGTGTTTAAGAATATTCTTGGAAATTTTTTTACCAAATATAACTGTGCAGTAAATAATTTAATAAGATTTAAGGTTTATGTATATACATATATGTATGTATATATGTACGTGTATGCCTGTTTTTATAGGCATTAAATATATATATATATATCTGAGTTAACACAATATACAATAGTACCTTTTACAAAATAAAGTCAGTTTAAACTTCAAGATATAAATAGTTAATAATAATATGCAATCAACATAGTCCGCCTTCATAGTCTTCTTCTTCGTTTTCTGCATTTTTCGAAGATGCTGCTTGTGCCTCTTCTTTCTCAACAGTATCTGTGGGCGATGTTTCAGTAGTATCTTCAGGTTCTTTAATACTCATGTTCTGAAAAGTAATGTAAATTGAAAGAAAATTGTTATGAATTCTTTTTTACATGTGATTTTATCATATAACATAAATCAAAAAATTGATTGCTTACTTGAACTTGACTTGTAGTTTCCTCCATTAATTTTGTAGCATTAGGAGATGTATATGATTCTGCTGCATTTGCTCTTACTCCTGGAGGTGGTATTGCATATTCTTGCTGTGGCAAAGGTAAACCTCTAGCAAGTTTAGCATACTCAACATCCATGTGTTTAATGAAAGGATTATTTAATGCTGCTCTTGCAGCTTCTGCATCTTCATTATCATATGCTTGTAATAACATCTCTAATGTATTAATCTGAAGATAAATAAGAATAATAAAGAATAATAAATGTAATGTATTTAATTTCAAAGTTTCAAATTTCTAAGAAGTATAGTTCAGACCTCAGGAGCTTCACAATAATTTCCCCATTCTTTGAAAGCTTTCTCAGCTGCTACTTGATCACCTCGAGCTAACTGCACTAACACTAATGCTACGGTCAATCTACCAATAGAAGGTGTATGATCTGTCTGTTGATGCATTCCAATTTCTCTGCGAATTGCATCTGCTGCTTCATCATACATTTGTAATTTTACTAATAATCTTGCTACTTTGCTCATATATTCTGCTGCCTGACGTGGACTATCTTCACCCTTCATTAAAATAAATTAAAAAGTATATATGTGATTTTCAATTACATTGTTATTAATTAGAAAAAAAGTTAATCTGACCATAACAATGTTAGCTGCACGTTTAAACAATTCTAGTGCATCTTGTGGTTGACTAGCTTCTATCATTTTGCCTGCTTTATCAAGCACAGTTGCACCTGATTCAGGTGACCCATGCATTTGATACAGAGAACAAGCACTATGTGCTAGTTTTGGTACTTCTGCAAGATTTCCCATCTCCTTACAAATTAATACAGCCTGTTCAATACTCCTGCAATTGTACATATTATAATTAATGATAACATTGTTTATAAAATATAATATTAATAATAATTTAAAGAACTTACTTTGCAGCATGAAACCATCTTTTACGTAATAAAATATGTATTAAAGAATAAATATACTTTTTATAGAAAGGGAACTTAAAGTCGTAATACATATAAATATATAAAAATTATGTCTATTTAAAAAAGGATACGATCTGTTTTCTTTATAACAATCAGCAGCTTTCATTAAGCAATCTTTACATTGTTGATAAGATTTTGCTATTCTAAAGCAAGTTGCTAAAATAAGTAGCAGAAAGTATTATTAATTCTCTATGATATTATTATGTCAATTATTGCATATATTTTACCTGCACTTGTATATTCATCGGCCGCAACTTCGAAATCAGGTCTCCATTTTAATAGTGATGTTTTTAAGCTATAACATAGATTTACTTTATTTGAATAGACGGATCAATAAAAATGAAATTATTTTTACGCTATGAAGAAATACGTATTATTGACTTCATATAAAAAAATTGACGAAAGTCAGATTAATTATTGACACAATTACTCGTGATTTGTCATTTCTGCATTGACACTACCTTTTCTCAGCTTGTCGTATATGAGCATTTCCTTCTTCGATTTTTGACATTTTCTTCCGAATGGTGTCTTGCTTTGATTTTCGTTATGTTTGCTAATTGCAATGATGAAGTTGTCAGTTTCGAAATTAGTTTTGGTATCGAATGATTCTTGTCAAACCACTGTAAAGACGACAGATTTGTTCTATACGAACTAAATGTTGTGTTAGACTAGTTTGTCAATGTATATGTCGTTCTACGATTGTATGCGAAAAAGTTTGGAGAGTTCGTATCATTTTCATGTCACTCCCAACTTTATCGATACTATACATTATGGCGAGGACATTAACGTTATTTGAAATATCTGTTTATAAATATTTATATATTATAAATATAAATGATATTAATTCATTAGTTTATTATAAGATGAAATTATTTTTTTATTGTTGAAACATATTTTAATAAAAGTAACATTAAGTATAAAGCAAACAGACATAATATATAATCTTTTTCTATTATTTCATTATATTACTAAAGGAAACAAAATATTAAATACTAAAATATAAAAAAATCAACTAATAAGTAAGCAAAAAATTAAATTTTATTAATTTTATGAAATATATTAAACATACAGTGCAATTTATAGCACTTATTTGTATTCGAAAGAATTGATAGGAAATAGATATATGTTTTATTAATATTAATATGTTTTGCATATAATGTAGTGTTTTAAGTAGTGTGCCAAATATTAACAAGGTTTATTTATTTAATTAACAACACATGTGGTTGAAGATATACTAGATTTTGCGCTTTTTATTTTGTGTGGATGGTAGTATGAGTAAAGGATCTAGATGTGATGTACTATGCGTTACATCACTTGAAAACTCAATTTGTAGTTGCAACGCTTGAAATTAGAAGTATGATTGTAAACATTATTTGTTCGAATTTAATAGCACAAATGCTGCAAAATTTCACATACCTGTGACATTTTATTGTTTCTTTTCTATGTGAATTATTACACGTGCATTATATTTTCAATTTCTGTTGAATATATATGCAGTTGAACATATTGGCGGGAAATAAGAAGAAATTGCATACCAAAATTTTTATTTTACGATTTTAGTATAAATTGATTATTAAATAGCTAGGACGTAACAAAATTTTTAGAACAAAATTTTTAGAAGGTAATTTAATTCGTAATTCTTACTGCATTTGGTTTATATTCTTCGTTTATCAACTGCATCATAACCTTATAATGTATACATGTAATTGTTTACAATGTAGTTTCTTGTAAGTAATTAAGTGTTTCATTTTTTATAGCATTTTACAATCTTAAATATTGTGTCTCTGTAGAATAAAAGTAAATCAGATGGCAGAAAGACTCGAAGATCTTAATTTGCCAAATGCAGTTGTAACAAGAATTATAAAAGAAGCATTACCAGAAGGAGTTACAATTGCCAAAGATGCTAGAACTGCAGTAGCAAAAGCATCTTCAATTTTTATATTGTATTTAACATCATCTGCAAATATAATAGCTAAGAAAGGGAATCGTAAAACAATAAGTGGTCAAGATGTTATTCAAGCAATGAATGATATTGACTTTGACCAGTTTGTTGATCCACTACAGGAATCATTAGAGAATTTCCGAAAAGCTCAAAAAGAAAAGAAAGATGCAACATCCAAAAAAAAGCAACAGAAAAAGGATGGAGATGATGTAATAGAGGAGGAGGATGGAGGAAGAGAAGTTATGGTTTTTTAATACATATTAAGTATATAAATTATAATGCATAAAAGTAAACATATATTTTACACAACTATTGTATAAGTCTATCAAATTTGTCACATGTCTCTATTTATTATTATAAAATAAAAAGTGAAATATATTAGTATAAAAGAGATTGTAATGTTTTAAATAATTCAAATATTCCTTAGATTTTCTTAAATTCTTCAAAACAAATCTTTTTAAAATTTTTTATTCATTAAGCTTAACAATATTTGCTTAAAGAGTATATATACATTGGTAAAATGTAAATTTTATTAATGAATGCTTTTAAGATACTGCATTTGAAAAGTGAATTTTTATAAAAAAATTTTCTTATATAAACTATCATTTACAAAAGCTTGCTTATTATTTTTATTTTTATTTTTTGCATTATTAACTCTTAACTACCATTATAGATTAAAATTTTAATTTTCACAATACTGTAAGGCTATTGTATTTACAGATATGTCAGTGACCATTTTATATAAAAGTGAATATTTGTAGTCAAGTGTTAATAAATGCAACTCATTCTATTCTTTCATTTTCAAATATTTAAAATATTTTCTTATTTATGTTGTAGATACAATAAAAAAGTTAGATAATTTTAATCTATCTTAAATATTATTATATATCTTGTATCTCTATAAATTATCATTATTGTATTGTTTGTATAACTAAATTTTGTTTCTAATATTTTTTTTTAATAATAATTGTAATTTTTAAAAAAATAATTTACTAAATGGAAGAAATATGTAATTTAAAAAAATTTTATTGGCTAAATTTTATACTTTTATGAAATGTTCTTTTTGTAGATGGAAATATCTAAAGTATATGGATATATATCGTTACATTCTTTTATACAAATTTTGAAATAGTAATTTGTTAACGTACTGTTAACTAATAGACAAATAATATTTAACTGGAATTGTTTACAAAAAATTCATATTTTAAGGCTTTACAATGTGAATTTTATGATCTATCACACTTCTACACATTGGACAATCTGAAGAAATCATATTTGCACAACCTGAACAGCAACAAAGGTGTCCACATGGTAGAAAAATTACTTCACACTATAATAAAAATGAAGTAAATGATTGTATAATTATATTATAAACCAAAAATTTTTCCAATAAGACAAAAATTTTGCTTACTTGTAAATCAAGGCAAATTACACATTCGGCAGTATTGATGCTCTGAGTAGCATTATATTCTTGATAGTTAGAACTTGTACAAGCTTCTTCTGGTGGTGCAGAAGGTGTTATAGGTGTTCCGGATTCATTGAGTTTTAATTCTGCTAAATAATTTTCAGCTGCAAGTTTTATAGCAGTGCGATCATTTTCACAATGTATTCCAATCTAGAATATCAAAACATAAACTATTGTAACTTATAAATTGAATGATAGTGGATAGTAAAAATGAATTGACACTTCACATACAGTTTTTAATTGTTCATCACTAAGGTCTGGAAGTAATGATGGCAAGGAAGCTAGAAATGGCAAACAGTGTAATGCGCCCGCTATTGCAACATGTCGCACTAATGTTGGCTCTAACATTTCCAATAAACCTTGAGGACGTGTTTCCATTAAAGATTGATATTGCATTAACCAAAATTGACTTTGTTTTCTAGAGTTCTTAAAAAATGAAATAATAATTTTATAAAAATTATCTCAAAAAAAAAAAAAAAAAAAAAAAAAAAAAACAGAAAAATATATAAACTCATACTTACATTAATACAACGTTGTTGTTCTATCGTATTAATTGTTTCTAGAAGTTGATCTCTTCTGTTTTTCTGTTGTTCTAACAAGTTCATTAGAATAGCACTCAAGGCTACTCTTTTTTCAGCTATTTCATTCTATTTAGTAAAATAGTAAAATGTATCTTCATAATATAGAAATGTATATATGAAAAATTTAATAGTTATGGATACATACAAGTTGCTGGTTAATTTCTAATTTTCTCCTTTCTAGTTCAATGTTCGTAAGTGCAGCTAATTGCGATTGTACCAAATTGACTTGTTGCACAATACTCCAACAACGTGCATCACTACGTTCTAGTAATGCTGCAACAGCAGCCTTCTGCAAAACTTCATCTTGTTTTAATGTGTCAATTAAATCCTGTCTTTTCTCTTCTTGATTTTGCATTATTTGTGCTAAATGATCGTTATTCCTTACTTCTCTGAAATATTTGCTAGATATTAGACATTTTTATAGCTTTATGTAAAATATTATTAGTATGTTACTAACAGTGTGAGCAAAGACTGCGCAGTATAATCTCTATACTTGCTATGTTCTTCAAACTTTCTAGTTTTATGAAGTTCTTCTTCAAGTAATTTCTCCATTGAAACTATTAAAATAGTATACATAAATACATAAATATGATATTATAAATACATAATGAAATATATACATTATTTTAAATATTAATACTCACAAAGAGTATCCTTTGTACGAAACATAAATTGTTCTGTGTGACAAGAAGATAATAATTGCATTTCTTCTTGTTTTTCTTGTTCTAATAATTCAGCCTGAGTTTGTCTTTCTTCTTCACTATTTCTTAAAAATTCTTTGATAACATTATCTGCTTCTTTTTCAGCTAAAAAAAATTTCGAGGAAAACATTTTTTTCAATTTTATTAAGAGATATTTCTTTTTATTATAGTAGAGAAATATTTCAATTATACCATTGTAAATGTAGGAAAGTAAGCGTGCTCTGTTAGAATCTTTTTCTTGTTGTACTTTTTGTAATTCATGTTGTAATTGAGTTTGCTGTAGAGCAAGATCTTCCAAAAGCTAGAAATGAAGATATTTTAAAGTAATTATAATAAGTTTAATTTTATGTGGAAATGAAAAATATTAATTGTAAATAAATAGTTCTAGTTTTAGATACCTTTTTCTTATGTTTTTTTAACATTAATTGCATCTCCATCTCATATTCTTGTTGTTGCTTGATATGCTTTTCTACTTCCAATAATGCATTTTGGCGATGTTCCTAAAATATAATTAATCTTTAAATTCTAAATAATTTTCTTTATTTAATAAAATATTACAGAAATATAGCTATTTCAAAATAACACAAGCAAATAAATATGTAAATTAATTTTTAAACACCTAATAAGTATTATTTATATTTTATAAATAAAAATCTCACAATAAACAATAGTAAATATGCAGTGAAATACATTTGAAAGCATGCTAAAATAAAAGAAGCGTCCACATGCCTTCATTTTTTCTAGCTTCTGTAATGCAGCCTAAAAATAAAAATCAAAACATTTAAAATTTACTGTGAATGCAACATCAAAATTTTGATCCTATAATATATGATACCTGTACATCATTATTTTTATTCTGATATATTCCTTGTATATCTTCAAAACTTATATTTCTTGATAAGTCTGTTTTAGAATCAGGCTCTTTTGGTAAATATTTAATACCAATTTCATTTGCTAAAAATGCTATAATTACTATTGTGCCTCCATTTAAAATATCTTGAGGTGGATATAACAAGTTTAACCCATCAATGTTTAATTCTGTTAATTGTTGTGCATAACCCAAAGATTTTGGAAGTTTATGAAGTTTATTATAACTAATATCTAATATAGCAAGATGCTTTAAATTTCCCATTGCCTCTGGCAACTGTTTCAATTTATTTTTTGCAACATTTAATATGTTTAATTTACTTAAATTTACTATTTCATTTGGCAGTTTTCGTATATTGTTGTCTTGTAAATAAAGTTCCTAAAATATATTCAATTAAAACATGATTTAAAACTTCAGACATATTTAATTTATATTACTTCAATAATAAATTTAATACTAGAATAACATACCTTGAGAGAAGCAAGACACATTATGTCTGATGGTAAATGAGTAAATTCGTTTCCATGAATATCTAATATAGCAAGTAATGATAAATCGCTTAAGGCACCTCCAGCCGAAAGTGAAGTTAACTTGTTATTATACATCAGTAGCACCCTCTTTCTAAATACCTTACATAATGAATAGATACCAGAGGGTACATGTTTTAAAGCACATTCAGACACATCAAATATTGGTTCTGGATTTTCTCTAGCCTACGATAAAGAATAGTTATGTGTATTACATATACTTAAACAACAATATGATATAATTAATATCAATACTTTGTTTTTATTATTAAAAGAACTTAAATATTTTTCTATTAATGAAATAATTAAGTCAATATCAAATGAACAAAAATAATATCAAATATCTAAAGTATGTAAATATCAAATATCTATCAAACATAGAATATTATATGAAAATTGTTTTATATAAAACAAAAAGTATAAAGCTAAAAAATCAAGTTATACATTTATTACATAAGGCTATGAAATGATTAACCTCCATTCATTAAGAGACATACCAGGTATAACTTGTGTTCTAGTCGTGCTTTGTAATCGACGTTAACCTTGCTCCCATGCGGTAGAGACATCATTAATCGTATATGTCATGACAATAAATGAACATTACGAATGCAGATCATACTGCTCTCGGTTTCCCTTCAACCTCCAACATACGATTTCACATACATAATTTATAAAACGCTAATCAGTGTCTTCTTAATTTGACAGTTAGTTGTGTGAAACGGATAAAACAGTGACGTACCTTAACATTTTAACTTCCCGTAGAAATACGCAACACTTAAAAAAGAATATTTTTTATTAATATCATCATTATTCATATTTTGATTTGTTTGTTTTTATTAAAATGGCTAAAAGATGTGCGGCTTTTATTATTATTGAAAATTAAATCTCGGATATTTATGAATTTTATTTTTTACGTATATTAAATGAAAAATATATTACTCTACCATTTATATATTTTCCTGTATTATATTATGTATTGATCTACATATTTTTATATAAAGAAATAAATCATGATGCGGAGCATTTAAGACAGGAATCTAATAATTAACTTCGTTTTAAATAATTAAGATAATTTAAATATTTTATTGAGCTATACATTTTCATACAAATCATAAATATTGTTCAAAACATTTAATATAGGAGTCTAATAATCAACTTTGTTTTATGTTTATGAACTCTCGCATATTTTAATTCGTAATACAGTAATGTAACATAACAGTAACTTTTTGCTATATTTGCAATTTTTATTCGTTTCATAAATTTCTTCCTTTTAATTTCTGAAACACTTGTGTATTTAATTTAAATATGTTAATAAATATTCTAAAAAATTAGGCAGTTAGTGTATGTACATCTAAAATTCAATAAAACTAATTCAAATATTTTATTCGCTAGAAAAGTAAAGATCTTTCGTAAATACTCCCTATTCAATTCGTATCTAAATTCTAAAAATACAATATTAATACAATACAAGCTCAGATCGCTATTCGATTTTGAACATCTTTGTTTTAACCATGTTACTTTCTTAGACCCATGTTTTTAGATAAAAATAATAAATTACGATTTTCTACAAAAATACCAACAGTATATAAGAAAAGGATCTCCCATCGATTATACTGTTTATTGTAAATTTTATTGTAAATTTTGTGAAACTTCCCTCTGTCTTAATCGATATTCTGTTGGTGTAAGCATACCCCTGAAAAATAATTTTTTCTTTCTCATAAAATTAATTAATTACCTATGCATAATACTTAGGAAAAATAATATAAAAAAACTAATTCGATTATCGTAATTACACATTCAAACCTTAAAACCGTATCAAAAGAGACGCAAACGCCTTTGTCGCACATTTTTTTATAAAGATGCCAACATTCTTTCTCTTTGTTGGTTTGAAAGTGTGGTTCCGTGGATATGGACTGTACATGTTGAAAAGTTTCCTTTGAAGATGGTGTAAATGCAGATTTTATCTGCAATTTTCATAAATTGTTTTTTAATAATTGAAGATAAATCTATTTTTATACAAAGCAATGAAAAATTTGCTTTACATTCGCAGGAGAATTATTTATGGGTGTTTTAGTTTGTTGGGCGGGAACCTCCATTTTCTGTGAGATCGTCCTCGGCGAGTCCTGCATTTTTATTTTCAGGGATGTCGTTTGTTTGTCCATTCCGCTATTAATTTATTTTAAAAAATTGAATAATAAATTTACGTTTTCTTAAAAAGATGCATTAAGTGTTATAGCATTCATGTAAAATGTAGCCAATCATAAGGAATAACTTAATGATTTTTTACATAAATTTGTATTTTTCAAAAAAAAAATTGAGATGTACGTATGTTTACATTATTTACACAATTGAAAATACGAAATGTGAAAGATGAACGAGTTTATTACTCAATCCAATGAAAAAATAATTATAGAGGAAAGAAAAAGAAATAGTAAAGTAGAAAGTAAAGAAATAGTAAAGAAAAAGTAAAATGAAATGTATTTTCGTTGAATATTTTAGCAAACTTATTGAGAAATCTATCGATTGCGTGATCTTGTTATCTTGAATAAAGAGAAAACGCATTATAATAACTATTAATACACGTTCGCTCACGATCGTTTCTTCTATTTCGATTATTATAGACCTCTTTTATCGTTCCAGTTTTTTTTTATCGATATCGTATAAATTCTCGGATGATTGAAATTGTGCCATGATTTTCAAGCACTGCCGGAATAAAAATAGCTCGTGCTATCGTATGTGCTATCACGATTAAATTCCCCTCATGAACAGATGAATGATAGAGAAACGTGTTGTAACATACTATTTCTATGAAAATTTACGTTTTTTTTTTTTAGTAAATGTTTGGTTTATTAAGATAATTTTACTATACTATCGCAGGATTTTTAATTTTACTGACTGCATTAAAATATAATTTTAGCAAATATATGTATACTTGCAGTATAATTTAGCTTCATGCTCTATAATCTAGCCAATAAATAAGTTTCAAAAAGGTTTAGAGACGGCTGTCCATTATTCCATTATTAGTTAAAAGTGTTTTCTTTACAAAAAAAATTCTCTAATTAAAAATACAGTTATAAATATATATTAAATGAAATAAAAATAAACGATTAACAAAATTATGCAATTGCGTATTTGTTACATAACGACTTTTTAATAAACAAATTTTGCCACGTGTACAATATGCGGAGAAAAAAAAAAGCACGCACACATTTATTTAAGAACCATTGACTCAGTTTAATCGATCAGAATATAAGAGTACATAATGTATAATGTATACTTATACAGTTTATGTAGTGATTTCTAGGTATTATAACTCTCCATCAAGGTACTATTAAAGAATCATGAAATTCTATTTCCGTTTTTTATACTCACGATCGTGATGGCGTGCTACGAGTTTTTAGTAACTTCCGTTTTTTATCGTGTAGATCACCAATAGGCACGGCCAGGCATCTCTTTTCGCGATCAGTCAACGGGACGTCGAGCGGCTCTTCAGCGTCGTGAATCAATGCCAGAATAGGTAGGGCTGAACTGTTGGTAATGTCCGTTCTCCAGGACACTGTTTCCTCGTTTGACGAGGTTGCTCCGTTTCCACGCTGGTTAACGATCGCCAACCACGGTTGTATCGTTTTTTTCTCCTCCCGTGACAAGGGTTGTTGCTCTTTCGGTGAAGTATTCTCGTCAAAGGAATCTTTCTGAAAGGAAACTGAGCAACGATTTTACTTTATCGACGAATTCGTATCTGATGTTTCGAAAGTTTACAGATTCAATTTCATTTAAATACACAAACATCCGAAATATTTAAGAAGATCTGTACGAAGAATTTTCCTTTATTTCTATAATGTTATATTTCTTAAAAATATTAAAAACATATTAAACGATAGCAAAAAAATAATTGAAAACTGTTTAAACCAGCATTTAATCAATTTCAAAGCTTAAAAATACGTACAAACGATAGTCTCCTAATATTATCTGGTTAAATCGAAATTAAATTTGTTCGCGAACGATGATAGTCACGATACGTTATTTAATCGGTTGCATTTGAATAAATTCATTCGATGGCGTTTTGATTCGATTACTGCCAGATTTTCTACTCCATTCAATTGAATCAAGGTAACATGAACAGGAAACCAAAGGGAATTTTATAGTCACGATAAGTATGTTTACCAAGTAACTTAATTTAATGGGCCGATATTCGCAACACTTGGCCATTTACTGAAAACTGGGCCAAACGATATCTCGTGTCATCGATTCGGTTTTACAGGACTTAAATGAGCTATCCAATATTTTTCCACGAATCGTATTTCATATCTACTTTTTTCCTCCATGCCATTTCATTACCTCATTCATGAACTCCACGTAGAAGAAGAAGAAAATGACAAAAGACCTCGGAACCAATTTATTGTACAGCTCTTTTTATTTTTCTTACTTTTCTAAACGTTACCAGAAACATTACGAAAACATTTTTTTGATATTTTTGACAATTATAAAAATAGGTGATACAATATCAATCGTTCTGATTTATTCAATGGTGTCTAATCAGCCAACGAAGTTCGAATCAATCGACACTTCTCACGATCCTTAAAATACGTACCTACTAGGTATACCTACATACTTCGCGAACAATCGTTCTTAGAAGTTTCACCGTTAAATCGTATCGGCGTTTACCCTGACCGAACAATGAGCCATCAATAGAAGTGCAATTATTAAAACCCGATTACGTGGCGAGTTTCAATGGAATATTTTGCTTCAGGGTCAGTGGCGTAATAGAGAAGAAGTTTGGTCGATTTAACGTGTTCGATCCTCTTATTGTCTTCACCGGTTTCATGTCGTTCCACGATAGTTCTCCTTTAATTAGCGACGATATACCCATGTATTAAAAGAACCAAGTCCCTGTTAAAACGGTTCGAGTGCGAAATGCACCGTAAGGAATTCCCACCCCAGATTTCGTGCAACAAGAATTCCTGTGATAAGAGATTGCGAGAGATATACCTGTGTGTATACAAGATCGGAATGAAAATGGAGATGATTTCATAATTTAATGATTTCAACATTCATAATTCATTATAGCATTAAGTGTGTTTCTCTTTACAAATGAGAAACTCGTGATAAATATGATTTTTGATGTATTTCGTTTTTTTGAAAATAATTTATGTCAAGGTAATATTCCATTTATCATCGAATGGGAATTAATCATTTCAATAAAAATAGTTATTGACACGGGATGTACAACTTTCTCATTTAATTAAATGCAATTAGATATAACATGACAAATGATTAAAGATACTATTCCAAACCTTCTAAGGACGGGGTATTTAAATCCCCCTTCGCTAGTGGACGGATTGAAATCGCCAGGCGAAGTTTAATTTTCCATGTTTTCATATAAATTATTGTAGTTCCTATATTTTCAAAGTTAATGAAATCAAATAAAAACTCGAGCTACTCAAAACAAGAAGAGAGAGACCGTCGGTATATCGGACATCAGAAGGTTAGAAATGATATTAAAGATACTTAAATTTTTTTGTTTTTCTTTTCAGTGAAACGTACGAACGAGCATTGTGTTTTTTTGTCAAGAGCTCTTCAGTTTCTTTTAGAAAAAAAATTTCATCGTAACATGTATGTATTTTAAAATGGTATTATCGCGATCCAAGTTGTAAATCTTTCGCGTGAGAAAACCTTTGAAAGTTTGCAGAAGATTACGTAGAGATTCGTGCGGATAATGAAGAAAAAAAAAAAGTTAACACCGCGTTTCGTACGTGTTCTTTTTTTCGTACTTGGAGGCAGAACTGGTAGACGAAGATGGATATTTCGAAATAATTCGCGGCATGCGCAGCTCGCGTGTCTTGCGTCGTTTCTAATTAACTCGTTCAATTATCATTCCACGATCGTCACTTACACCTGCGCACGTGTGTTATTAAATTCTTGCACGTAATCTCCTCGCAAACATTGAAGATATTGTCATTTGTGACTCAGTACGTTAATCTAATCATGCTTATATCACGTGAATAATCTCACGAAACTTAGATAATTGAGACGTATTAAATTGATAATTTTTACAAATCGTAGCTTTTTATCGGAAGCGCTATAAGATAGTGTGTTAACACAAACAAATGTTCGTTTATCTACGGCAAAATGATCTAGAAAATAAACTCAATTTACGAAACCATTCATAGCGAGGGAAGTACTTTACTAAAGTCGATACTTTAATCGTCAACTGCAGACTCGAGCAGATTCTGTGTCTTCTAGAGCTTTAAAAAAAACTTTAATTTAAGCTATGCATTGATACCTGATTTGATAGGTTTCCTCGCGCTACTCAAAGCGGAATTAATCGATGTTTTAATGATCGATGTAGTGGGTAGTTTGCTACGTAGCTCGTCGATTAACTTGTCATCCCTGGGCGAATTCTCGGTATCGGTATCGCTGTCCGTAGAACTGACAAGGGACACCATCGTAACGATGTCCATCGTTCTGGAATCGATCGAATTCTTTGCACGACCAGCCGATCTGTTACCCGATTTTCCAACTTCGTCATTTTTAGAGGAACCTCCGCCGCAGAAACGTCTTCTCGCGCTTCTGGATCGTCTCTTTAACGGCGCTGATCTTACAGCCCGATTTGACGATATCTAACATGTTAATCATGCAAAATACAAACTCGGTATAATCATCAATATTGAACAAATATTTGTTTTTTAAATAGTAATTTTAAAAAATCGCCACGTCGTAAAATATGCGTTGTAAAATATATCTTATCTTTTCGTGGAAAAGATTAAGTGTTTCTGTTATATTTTTCTTATCGCTGTTTTAATTTCCTTTCGCATTAAAGATCTCGATATCGAGTTGTTTATAGAAAAATATATATTAAAATATATATTTTTAATCTATATATATATAAAAGAAAATATATATATTTTTAAAATATATATTTAAAAAGAAAATAAAAGAAAGAAGAAAATAAAATATACCTTCGTCGAAGTTATATCCGCTTTTTCCATCGCGTTATCTTTACAATTCGCATCTTGTTTCCCCTGATTCTTGTTCTTCCCCGATGAATCGATCACAATGTTAACGTGAACGCGATTATTGGCCGAAGTTGATTCGAAACGTCGTTGTGGCGGCGCAGAGCTAGTCCTTCTGGATTTCTGATCGATCTTCTGGTTTTCTGCTGTCTTCTTCAACGGTGGATCCCTCTCGTTCACCGAGCTACATCTCACTTCCGACGAATTCTTTGAACATGTAGCTTTATCGATCGTAAAACTGCCTTTATTCCCAGCCACGGTGCTGGTCGACAGAGTTTTTTCAATCAAATTAAATTCGTCCGCTTCGTTCGTTTTCTGAGTCATCGTTTTATCTTCTGCCGCAGTATTCTTGCTTTCGACCACTGTTTTCATCCGCTCGTTCTTCTCCGATACGCAAGACAGTTTACCATCTGCAACCATTTTTTTCATTATGCTCTTCCCGTCAGTCAAATCGCATCGAAATTCAGGGACGTTTTCTTCTGTTACGGCTCTTTCATTGGTGACGGTCTCTTTATTTTCTACGGTCGTTAATCGAATCGAATGACTTCTCTCTACGGTGGCACGGTTGTTAATCGATGATTTTTGTGGCACGTTTTTATCCGGCGTGGAATTCCATCTGAACTCCGTTGGCGATCTAATTGGGTCGAGGAAAGCTCGGTTGGTACCGCTGTGAAAGCTCGCACGCTTTTGCTTCGCCGATGAAAAATCCTCCTTCGACACCTTCATAACTCCCAGGGTCGAGTTTTCGATTTTGATCGATGGCAACGTTGTGGAGGTAACGCGATAACTCGAGCAGTCGATACTTGCTGAGGACTTTTTCTTCGCATTGGTATCGTCGATGCTCGCGTCCTTCGATATTTGCTTAAAAGAAATAAGAAAATAATCTCGATAGAGCAAAAAACAAAAGAGAGTGACTATGTTTAGATTTCAAACGAAACAAAAAATTTTAAATGATCAATTCTATGGAATTTTGATCGGATGTAGCAACCAATTGTACCTCGTTCGATTGTTCCCTTTCTACATCAGCCTTTTCTCTCGCCTTATTCTGTATATCTGCAGAAACTTCGTTTTCTTCCAAAACTTGCTTGTCGTCACTGGAAAAGTGTAAAAATTTGTGCTCGCTATTCCTCGAAGTAATCGAATTATTCTTTGACAAATCTTCCATTGATTTATCAATAATAATTTTCTCCATTTCTCTTTCTTCCTTTTCATTTTGCATTTTATAGTCGTCAAGAGATATTTCGATTTTAGACTTGTCTTTCTTTCGTACAGGAGACGATGCGTTGGTGTGATTGGACATTTCAGACTCGCATCTCTCATCCACAGTCTCACGAGCTAGGAAAATATTAATATTGGCTTTATTCTTCTCGCGATATTTCCAAGCGAGCCTCAGCCTCTCCGCCAGTTCCAATCTAGAATAGAGGATCGTGGGTTTTTCGGTCCCAACGAAGCCTCTTGATCTTCCTCTATTGGTAGATCTGGATCGTCGTGGAATTTGACGAGCCACCACTTCAACTTGCCCGAGCTCTTCGTCGTTCTTTTCGTTCCTTTGACGGTTCTCCTTCCAGGCAACGCGAACCTGAAATTTATCGACCACTATCGTACAATTGACATTATTACTGTCGAAGATGATAGATTAAGTCATCGAATGATCAAATTTCTTCTTTGATCCTGCCTTTAAAAATATAAATTTATATAAAAATTCGCAATCTAGATGGTCACACAAATTTTAACGATACTGGTTAAGCGAAAGGATTGAGTGATGTTTAAAAAAAGAAAAAAAAAAAAAAAAGAAATCGAGTGAAATATTGTTGAGGAAGTCAGAGAGATACCTTAGGTCTTTCAGAGCCGGTTTTACCGCTCGTGCCACGCTTGCCACGTGCGAAAGGACTCGCACAGATCTGCAGCGATTTGTCATCCTCCGCAGATCTTTGTCGCCTGATTTGCTGGCGATGAGGCGCAGGTGGTTGCAGAGACAATTGTCTGATCGGTCTAACCGATCCTTTTTCGGATCCTGACATTCCGCTGCTGGCAATCTAGCCACTAAGGCTACATATTCTACAATAATTTCTACACTGTCTCGTGCATTACATACAATAAAATGAATGAAAGAAGAAAATATGGGAACTTTTAATTTTATTAAAAAGCTACCTTCCAATCATTTCGAAGTATCAATGAATTAATTAGCGTCAATTGAAGTGATTGGCACTTACCCGACGTGTTCACGATTCGTACGAAAGATCGTAACGTAAGCACGATGGATGAACTTCCATCGTGGTGGCGGCGCGAGCAAACGCTGACTGACTAACTTCATCCATTGCCCTCTGACACGATCGTTCACCACCACTGCCATTTCACCGATTTACCTTCGTGTTACTTGGCCAACCACCAGCAATCGTTGCCCGTGTGCACTCACAGAGCTCACTAACACGCTGTCGTTTCCACCCTCTCATCCAACGAAGGGGTGGTTGAACGATGTATTGCTCCCTTTAATTCGAACGACGCTCGACACTACCACGCCTGTACTTGGATCATAGCATGATATGTGTTAGGAGGAATGCTAGGGTAGTCGAACTCACTCACGTACGATAACTCAACATGCATTACCCTCTGATTCGCGATCAGTGGCGTAACGCGAGACACCCTAATGGTAATGATGGGTGCTGCTTTTCGAGAAATATTCGGAGATTCTGGGAGTTTACCTGTCGTTATCTATCATTTCGAAGCAGGATCGTGGACAATGAAGTTTTATTATTCTTTCATGCTGATTTTCTTTTTTCTTTTTGTTCTTTTATTCAAATTAAGTTTCCTATATATTAAAAATTTAACATATCTTGAAAAAATCTGAAGAAATACTATGTAGGACATTTTAATTGAAAAGGATAGTTTGTCACTATAACGATCTGGGTTGGATAAGATTTCGAATTTAATAAGAAAATATATAATGATTTATCAATCATTATTGGTGTTTACCAATGTGAAATGAAGATTCTTTGATTTAAATAAATCAAATATAATATTACTTACAACTCAATGATATCAGTTAAGATTGTCTGTAAGTAAGTATACATTTTGCTAACGTTGAAAACATTGAATGTAAATTTTATGGGTTTTGGATTATCGTTAAGGATATTTAGAAGTTTGGAATACAGAAGTTGTTTATTAGAATATACGTTATACAAATGTTTATTATGATTGAACAAATATTTAACTATGACGCGCGTTTCATTTTCTTATACGCACAATTCCTTATAATTTAATTGCAAGGTTTTTTTCTTCGTTTTTCTTCAAGCGCTCATAATATCTTTTATAAAACAAAAAAAAAAAATATCTTTTTCATAATCCAAATTTTAAAGTATCAAATAGTACATACTTTTTCAAATCGAACATTTAGAAACCTATATTTTATAATCATGATCCCTGTCTACCATTTGACAGTGAAGTAAAAGAATGAAAAATTTGAACGATCAATTCAGAAAATAATTGAATTATGTATGCGTAATGTAAAACCTCCGGTCAATTTATATTTATACGATAGCTTTACATGTTAACAATACTATTATAAATAAATATAATAAAATTGATATTCCTCAGAGGCGAACCCGTCACGCCTTTCCTTACCGGAGGAGAGCCATCTACTCGATATTGCTCCTCGAAGGTGTTGCAAGCGTGTTCGAGTTCGACCAAAAAGCTCAATTTCGCGGGAACGTGTCATACGAGCGGCCAATTCGAATTTTCACCGGTAGTCACCTGGTATTATTGATCAAAACTTTACCTATTATCTGACAGCTTGTTGTCCGGTGTTACCATGGCATCGGCGATCATTCGAATCCGTTCTCCTCTCGTTCGTCTCTTTCTTCCTCCTTTCCTTCGCGAAATCACTTTTCACCGGTACGGGAGGATTTAAACGAGAAACTTTCGCCCGGGAACTCGGCCACGTCGAATCCCCGAAAATTAAGAGAGCCCGGCCATTAGCGCTTGCAACCCTAATTGCCCCTCTTATCAGCGACTTCGACGTGTTCGGGCCAGGGATGGGCAACACCGATGGATAACTCGCCCGTCAAACTTAGCAATCTGTTTTTTTTTCTTCTTTTTGTTTCTTTAACTCTACTTTAGATTCTTCATACATTTAAGTTCTAGATTCTTAGATTCAGATTTTTCGTACATTTAAGAAAAAAAGTAATTTAATTTATTTTTCTCTTTAATGCTTCATTTATTATCGCAAGCAAGGAATTTACCTGCTTACACAATTGAAACACATTAGCCTGCGTTAAGAAATATAATTTTATTTATTTTATTTTAAATAAAGAACGTAATTTTAATAAAGTTAAGATGATTGTACGAAACATTATTGTTTTATTTGTCATGTTGTCTTTCGAAATTACTCTTTCCTTTTTTTGAGCGAATTGAGATTCATGGTAAGTATCATTTTACATTGAAAATGTTTCGACGATGAAGTTCCTTTTGCTAAACGTTTGATTTCTGTAATTCGATAATTCTGTGTGTCCATCCCTGTTCCGGTTTCTCGAGGAACGACTGTCTATCGTGCTCGATCAGGACTGGAAAGTTCGATTTGCGAGGCTTGCCAAGAAATTTTCGAGGCCCCGTTTCACGATCGAGCCGTCTCATCGCGATTGATGGACGCTTGATTTGCCCGCGACACGAGAAACGGAATTATAAATTATTTCGCTTATTTAAGATATTTAATATTTTTGTGTATATTCACGGAAATTCTATCTTTTCTAAAAAGGACTAAAAAGAATACAATTGTTTTAATTAATTAGGCAGTAATTGATAAAAAAATAATTACTTTCATAGTAAAAAAAATACAATTATTTTAATATTTATTTATTTTTTAAATTGCACGAGTGCAATCTTCTGTGATAATTTTCTTAAAAATTAACATAGCAACTCTGTTTTCAGGAAAATGGCAAGCGAGACTTCTTTTACCTCTTTATTAGATGATTCGCTTTCAGATAACGACAAAAGTATCGAGGATTACTCGTCCAAGTTGAAAATATCCTTTAGAATAATGTTACGTTTTAATTTTTAATATTGTTGTTCTTAATGTAATTATGATTTTTTCTTAATGTAATTATGATCACGATGCCTTGGAGAATTTGACTGAGAGATACGACGCAGAATCATTGCAGCAAGCTCTGCAACAATCTTTATCTTCGTGTTCGGATAATCTACTGGATAAGAAAATTTTCAGCGAAACGCTTCCTTTCGCCTATAATCTTTTATCCGAGGTAAAGAAATTACAATTACAGTATTTAATTTTTACAATTACAGTATTTAACTGCTACAATTAGAGTATTTAATAGTCGAATTTTCATGCCTCAATAAAGGCAAAATTTCTAATTTTCGAAGAAAATCTTTTGCATAAAATTAGATTCTCTTGTGTTGTTAAGAATTTCAAAATATACTTAAGCATTAATATTTTGTTAATTAACGTGTGGTATAACTAATCTATAAAAGTGTAATATATTTTAATATATAATATATTATATACTATATTTTATAATATAATTATAAAAAATTTGTACCCATTCGAAGGCTCTAAAGAAAATTGATGGGATAGTAAATGCAAATCTGGATGGAGATACGGTAGAGGACGTGAAACGACAGTTTCTCGTCTGTCATGAATTATTGAGTGTATGGGAAAAATCTATGGAACGCGTGTCGAAACTTCATAAAACAACTGCCGTTGATCTCAAGTGCATAGTGAAGAATGTGCTTCTTACGATTAAATTAATATTCGAACACTGTAGAGCAAGGTGAGATAAATGTTCAAAGATCTTTTCTTTTCTGTTCAATTGTCTGATTAATTATTTTTTAATTTTCCGGTTAAATTGTAAATTAAATTGCAAATTTGTATGCACTTATAGAATATTTAGAGATGTAAATTTGAAATAGAATGCTCATTGTAATATTCTGATTAATATTTATATGATGCATAACTTCTTTAATTGTATTCACAAAAATATGAATTTACATTAACATCGGCAATTTAAATATTACATGGTAATTTCATTTCTTATCGAATAAGAATACATAGCATTTAGCAAATGTAAATGATATTATTTTCGATCTGAAAACGATTACAGTAAAATATTGTACGGTACTTTATTCGAGGACGTATCGGAAGAATTAACGAGTCTCTTTCGCAAGGTGAAAACGATCTTGAATCTATTTCTGGCCACTTTAGACGGTGTAATAGTCTTCGACACGGATACGGAATCGGAAACGGAACTGTTGATAAAAGGTGAGCGATCCTATTATGTCTTAACGATTCTTTAACCCGAACTATCTTCATCTTTATCGAGTACGTCAAGGGAAGAAGACACCGTTGCTCTATTTAATTAATGGTTAATGTTACATTAACATAACATTTCATTTGAAAGCCATTTTTCACATTGTCAAATTGTAAAATTTCTAATCTAGAAGTAGTTTAGACTTTTAGACACTCAGATTTTCAGAATTGTTGTGTAATAATTTCGCATTGACATTATTTTACTAGTTCTGTTCTTAATACGTAGATTATACAATTATAAGTTACCATCTCAATTATAATAAAATCGATTTTGTTCAAACGTTTTCTGTTAAAAACAGTAATCGATTCGATCGGATTGTTTGTTACCATTGCGCACGAATTGGATCTGAAAACGTTCGTAGAAACGTTGAGAATATTTGGCAAATTAGCGATTGTAAACGAACATCATGTGAAACAAACAAATGTCACGAGCGTCACATTGCATCTTGCCCAATTAACAAAAGACATATCATCCATGCTTTCATTTTGTCAGGTACGTATTAAAATCAAATTCTATAGTTGCATGGAAAACATTTTACTTTCTGTTCTAATGTTGCAGTATTTGGATTTTCATGGTAAAAGTCGTTGAAATTATTTATAATTACAAATGCGATTATTTGCCACTAAATCAAATATTAGGAAGTTAAAAACAAAATGAATATCCAAACTGTACATCGTATAAATGAATAAATGTCTTTTTATAAATTTTTTTCTATTACATTTACTTAGGATTCAGCTGATCGAGTCAAAGAAAGAAAAATAAAAGTTATTGGTCATTCGTTAAAAATTTTGGATAGATTATTTGCCGTCTATTGTTCACACATAAATAATGAAATCCTTTCGTTTGCAGTCGAACTTTTATTAAAAATGCACAGGTAGATATCTTTTATTTCATTTATTTTCTTTCGATCGATTTAAAATATTTCTACATCGTTCTTTGCAATTAGGTGCTCTCCATTATGTATAAAAAAATCACAGATCGATAGCGAATTAATCGAATTGATAAACGTTCAAATCTCAAATGGATCCGAGCCACTGTTAAATACCATTTTCAAATCTTCTAATTTTAAACAGGTTTGTCCACGAAATATAATTGACAAGTTAATATGTATTGTATGTTATTCGATACTACTAAAATATTTTAGATTTTCTTCGATTATGGAAATCAAACAAATGTTGACAAATTAGGCTACCATTTATTAATAATTAATATCATGAGAAAACTAATTAATATGCCATACGAGCATCATTGTAAATGGACATTAGGTGCTGAATCGATTATCGATGTCGCATTAAACAACATTAACTATTGTAAGTGTTCCACTTTGAAGGTCGTTTAGTATTTGTTAAATTAAAAAAAAATTTTAAATTTTCAAATGAATAAATCTTATTAGTTTTAATCATATTCATACGTCAACCATAGAAAGATTTTAAAACAAGTTCGAAAATTTATTTATGTTTGTACCTTTAAAAGTGCAGGAAGAGATTTGTGTGGGTCAGGTGGGATTACCAGGTATACACGACATTGGAGAAAGACCGAGATCTGCTTCGATATACGAGGCTACGATAGTACCAATTTGTGGACTGATCAGCCAAATACCTCCAGATGGATTTCACGCTATCGAATTGATTTTATTGAAGTATTTGCTAAGCAATCAATTTTGGAGTTCTTTGCTTAGCTCAGATATTTGGTGCTTTGTTGACCGGTTTGTAAATTGAATAAATCGTGATCTTAATTTTTATACTTGATCTTTACCTTTAAAGTAGCAACTACGTTCTTGATATAATTGATTATTCTAATTCAGAAGTAGAGTTATTTATAAAATACTGTGCGTTATATATTTCATTAACTGAAAACCGTTTCCCTTTATGTAAATGAACTTTCTGAGCGTTATCTGCTTCTTGAACGTAATACTTTTTTCCAGTATTGGTTCTTCAGAACTTTGTGCTAATCACGTAAAATACCTATTGAACGTTTATGCTGTTTTAATGAAACGTAGTAACAGTTTTGAAGTCGTTATGTTGGAAAGCTTAATTGGAAGATTGTACAATTTGCTGTCGGAGGAAACGAAGCACACCCTTATCATGGAGCTCGATGATCTCGAAAATCCATTCTGGTTGCCTGTCGCGCGATTTTTGCCCTCGAAAACAAAATTATTCTTGCAGAATCGACTAGCGTGCGTATTAAACGAGATCCCGCACATTTTCGCTGAATTACAACGGCAACCCACTGTACAAAGTTGGAATCGTATCGTAAGCTATATTCCAGAGTAAATAACAAATAAATTTTCGATTGATTTTTTTTGATAGCAAATTTTATGTTATAATAAATTTTAATTCTAATTCTCGTCAAAAGACAACGCTGATGCTATTGATCGGAAAACTCAATTACACGGGTGAGAGAAATACTATTGATATTCTATCTCAGATATGGAATTCTATTGCAAGCACGATCGAAATTTTCGAAGGCAGACAATTGGATATATTATCGGAATTTATGTCGAAACTGTTCAGTGCTACGCAACCTGAACAAATTCAGGACGATACTTTCTTCTCGGTACATATATTTCTTTTCTCTTTTTAGATAAATTAAGTATTTAAATTTTAAGTATTATTTTATGCAGA
This sequence comes from Frieseomelitta varia, assembly GCF_011392965.1. NCBI lineage: Eukaryota > Metazoa > Arthropoda > Insecta > Hymenoptera > Apidae > Frieseomelitta > Frieseomelitta varia. The sequence continues at coordinate 25,199 of NW_025110292.1, read as the reverse complement.
TAAAACTTATATGAATTTAAAAAACTGTAGTTATATGAATTTATTGTAGAAAGGCATAGAAATAGAAAATGAAAGGTGAAATGTATTCTATATTTTAAAATATGTTACATAAAATACGTAAATCTTTTAATTTAGTTATAATTATGCTTTCAATATATTTTATATATCTCTTTAAATTCGTTTTTGATTTATTTTTCAGTAAAAAATCTCGTATTATCTTTTTCGTACTTTTCGTTAATTAATACTTGATTTATTATTGAATTGATATCACTAATAAAATTAAATAAGAAAAGTTTCTTTGATAAATCTCGTATTAAATATATTATAAGTATGCGGTTTTGTACTTTGCAGCCATCAACAATTACATTTAACGATTTCAGATTCTAGATGCAGTTTTGACATCACTTTCGTATTTTCCGCCATATGTGAAGGCGATAGCGTCATACTATTTGAAGAATAATGTCAACTCTCTTGACTGCTGTGGAATTAAAACAATCAATGCCTTATCAGAGCTCAATTGTCGACTTCTGGAAGATGAAAATCCATGGGTACGACAAGAAGCTTTTGAATCGTTTGATCATGTAGCTCATATGTGCCCGAACGAAGATCTCGTCACTAAAATGGCAGCTGCGATTACAAAAATATCATCATTGAGAGATTCTTTACCGGCTTATCTTTCTGGCACGTCTTATTACGAGCTTCAAGATTTCACGGATATCGAAGGCTATCTGCAGCAAATAGCTAAGCATGCAAAAAATGTTCCTCATATTTGCAACAATTACGATGATTCTCAGAGAGACGAAAAGCTTGCTAAATTGGAAATTGAGTCCATCGAAAGTTTCGATGAAACTTCGAGTTTAAATGATCTCGATGAACACGTGAGCAAAATATGTGACGAATTGAATGATATTTTAAAAAAACATAATGACATCGGAAGTCACATGTTACAAAAATTAAAACTAATTTGCGCGAAATTTTTGGATCTAATTGAATAAAAATAAATTTTATTTTAACATATTTTGAATAATATAAATTGTAATCTTTTTTTATGTCGTGAGAATAAGTTCGCATGATGAATTAAGAAATAAATATAAATATATTTTTTTATTTTCATCGATACATTCATAATTACAAATATTTCGAAAACTGTTCATTTTTGTGAAAAATGTCTTTGATTTTCGGTTTCAGCAATGTCCTCGAAATGACAAATTTGGAACAAAATTTTGCTTTTTAAAGAGATACTTATCAAGACTCTAAATATCAACATAATTATTAGAACATAGGCCCACGAATTTCAACGATTTTTGGATTTTTGTTATAGAAATTAATATTCTGAATAACTTTCTTTTTTATGCTATGCGGATGGATTCGTAATGTATGCAAATGCAATTCTCAGAAACCAAGATTGAACGGCGATTATATGTACGGGAAAATGTATTACATTCTCGATAACATATCCAAAAATCATTGAAATCGGTGGATTGAATCATCTTCTATACAATTATCAATAGCAAATTTCGATATAGGAAAATATTGAATAATTGATAAAAGTAAATTGTAACTGTATATTTAAACTGTATGTATTAAGTAAGTATAAGCATACACATACATATGTGCATAGGATATATTATGTAAGTAACCTATACATGCATATGTAAAGAAAAGCATATTTTATATCAAATTAACAAAATAACAGGTGACAATTGAAAAATTAAAAATTATTAAAAAATATTTTAATTGATATCTAACTTATAGCTGAAAATGTGTAACTTAATCATTTATGTCGGTTTTATTTTATCTCGAATGCATTTCCCGAAAATACTGTTGATAGCCGACGAGTAAGTTTTCTTCTGAAGTTTTCTTTTGAATTTACGTTTATTTCATATATATTACTAACAGAACTCTGACAATCTCAGTTGAAACAATTGAATCGCCTGCAACACTACACGTTTAAAGTTTGTTTAACATTTTAGTTCTAAGTGCATGTTTCTTCTCTACATATGTTTGTAATTTGAATAATAGGTTTTTTCATTTAAGTAAGATATGTGTCTTTTATTCAAATTTTAGCATATAACTTATTAAATTGCAGATTTTTATGCAAATTCGTAATATCTTCGAGAATATAATTAAAAAAAAATGGAACTTAAATATTATAGAAAATTGTTTTACGTATCAAAAAATTATATGTACATATAGAAAGTATAGCACTGTACTTTGGGTTTTTTATATATTTTTTTATATTATGTATATAATTTTCTATAAATACATAAAAATTCATAATCTATTTATTATAAAATCTTATGTAATTATGATCTTATTTATGATTTTGTTATTAATCAAACAGCCTTACTAATCATACATTTTGCTGCTATTTTTCTTACAAAAAGCAAGATCATTAACATATTTTCAAGGTCAGTAAATGTGTATTATAATTTCATATAGATTAAGCAGTACTTTAAAATATTTTTCTCTGCATATGTAGATGGAAAACAAAGAATTACAGAGGCATTTTCGTGATGATACAGTACTTAATAAAATAAGTAAAATGTTTATATCACTACAACAAGAAGACATACGCACAATTAATACTTTCTTACAACCGGTATGTTTTCTTGCTTAAATTGTTGATCAGATTATATTAAATATTTAAAAATGAGTTGAATTTTCTATTGATATTTATACTTATATTTATTATTATAATTTGATTTAATAGGTCATTAAAACCTTAATTGAACATATGAAAGAAAATAATTCATTATTTAGAATAATGTACAAACAAATTATTTACTGTGGCAGTTTTTATAAAGGCACAAAAATAGGAGAACCAAACGAATTTGATTTAAATATCATTTTGGAGGTCCCTATTAATTATGATTGTATAAATGTACGTATAACTTAATATTTAAATTATGTTTAATTTTATGACAATATGTGCTTTCTTTTTTGTTTAGCTTTATCCAATTTCACCATCTTATGTTAAATTATCTATAACAGATAATATACAAGCATATAATACAGCAAAAATCCACAATTTAGTATATCAGGAAAGAAGGTTAAAAAGCACATTATAATTATTATATATAAAATATATAAATAATTTTATCATATTTTTATGTAAAACATTATTAGAAAACTGGACAATTTAATCTCTGATAGCAGTCTGGATCCAAATAATTTTCGTACTTGGATTAAAAGTATTGTAGATCAAGTTGTTGATAAGTTACCAGGATGTGGAAATGAACATGAATTATCAGTAAATAATTCTTTCAAAGCAAAAATTAGAAAAAGTGAAAGTGGCCCTGCCATTAGATTAATAATAAATATTCCACATCAAATTGGATGTATATCTGTTGATTTAGTACCAGCATTATCATTCAATATAAAAAAAGTCACTGAACGACTTACGACAAAATTTCATATACTTCAAGAGGTTTGTGTATTCATTACATTCTTGACATAAATAAAGATATTTGCATTGTTAACCTTTTTTTACTTTTAGTGTCGAAATAAAGAATGTTTTGCAATTCCAATACCAGAATTTGGTGAAAGTTTTCATTGGAGACTTTCTTTTTGTCATCAAGAAAATGAAATGCTTGCAAAGTATGGTCCTGTGAAACCAATTATACGTTTAATAAAGGTTACTTACGTAAATTTAATAAGTATTTAAATTTTAGTATAATTGTAGAATATTTCTGATATTCTGTTTTTAGAAATTACGGGATACACAAAACTGGAAGAATATAGCAAGTTACTACATTGAAACAGTGTGTTTAAATAAATTAACAGAGTGCAACATGGATATTGATAAAACAACTAAAACATTTTTTTTTTTTACAGTAATATGCAAGATATAGAACCAGTATACGCACAAAATTTATAAAGCATTACATTCTTTTTATAAATTATTGCTGTTTTAGATGCTTGAAGAATTACATCATGCTTTTGATCAACACAAAATAAAATATTTTTGGAATGAAGACCATAATTTATTATGCAAAATTCATGGTACTGAAATGTCTAATATAGCTAATCGTTTAAGAAGAATCATAAACAATATTAAAAACAATGCAGAGGATGATTTCATATTGGCTAAATATATTTGTAAGTTATGTTCTTATGAAGTATTTTTATAAATACTCTTATAAAATGTATTTATTTGATTTAAAACTTTTTGCCACATCTTAGTAGATTTTAAATCAAAGTATTTACAAGAATATTTATAAAGATCGTAATGTTTAAAAAGACAAGTAACAATTCAGAACGATCATATATTGTTCAACTATATTAGATCTAAATTTATTATTTTTTAAAATTATAGTAAATCCAAAAGAATTATCATCACTAACTTCAGGTATGTATCAATATATCATAATGAAATATACAATAATTACATATATAATGGTGTTTCAGAGAAGACAAATGATGCAGAAAATACAACAAATAACAAGATTTGTATAATCATTTGTATAATCATTTGTATAATCATTTATGGAACATTCTATATTGAATATTCCATAGATTTTTTAAAAGGCATTTCCATATCAACAATTATAAATATTTTAATATCTATAATTTTTTAATATTTTATATTTTCTTATATTTGTATTATATAATTTCTAAATACTTACAATTACATTTATAATATTGTACTATCATAACATATATAATAACATTATATTATATTAAACTTTTTATCTTTTTGAATATCTATTTTGAAAATCTATTTTTAGAAAATAAAATATATTGTAATTATTTAACAGTTTATTCCAAATATGATATAATGTCGATATATCGTAAAGATATGGTTCCAGATTATATATCTTTTTGATAAGAATTTGTAATTTTATTGTTAAGGAGTTTCATTAAAATGATTGTTGACTGTTAAGGAATTAATATAATTTAACATATACGTACTTTTAAAAGCGTAAAATATATTATATTTAATATATTCTCATATATTTCCTTCTTTTTTTTTAGTAGTATGATTAATCAAAGGTATTGCATTGCAGTCTGTCCATTCCAGAAAGAAATTTCCTAATTTGATAGCACAACGAATCATAGTAAGACAATCATTTTCTGCACTATGTGCACCTTCAAGGGTTTTACCAAAAATATGTTCATAAATACTACCCAATTTAAAATTAATTGGCTGACTACTTGGAAAATCTAATTTTCTTCTTACAGTATATCCTTTTTTATTCTGAAAATTTTTATCAGAATGTTCCAATTTTATAATTTGATTTTTAGGAGTTTTTTCATTAATTTCCTGCATCTTTTTATAGTTAGAAGTTTGTGGAGTATTAAGTAAACTATCAGAATAAATTATAGTTTTTTCAGTTTTAGGAGAAGTATTATTTTTGTTATAATCATTAAAATTTGTATTCATAATAGAATCTAATGCATCTGATAAAATCTTATCATAACCATCATTTAATAAAATACTAACTTCGTTAGAAGAAGGATTAGTAGTAATAGTCTGTATAGTGTTCATTCCTTTCGTTGAACTTTGTTTACGTGAGTAAAAATCCTTTACTAATTTTAGCATATCAATACTTAAAACTTCTTCACTGAAATTCTTTAAAGTAAAAAGTTAGATTATGTATGACCTTCGAAAATTACATTAAGATATAAAATAGTATATACCTTCTCAATATTTTTAAGCTCTGATAAAAAGATTGGATAGTCGTAATTATTTCCATTGTAAGCTACAAAGCAAGATGGTCCTGTTTGTCGATTTATAAAATTCACTATTAAATTATACACTTCGCAATTAAAAAATTGAACTTCTTTTAGATTTTCATTGGATAAACCTATGAAAAAAATTAAAAGATGTTGGAACATGATAAAAATTATTTACTAATAATAATTAAATGTTATATACCTGTTAATGTTTGGATTTCCTTTGTAACAGGTTCATTTGGATGTATTGGCAAAATAAGTTTTTGTGTAACTCTTGGTAAATTATCTTTAGTATTAGATATAGCAGTTCTTGATACTGCAATTAATGACATTTCTGTGATTTTTGGCATGTAACTCTTTGTGATTAATCCAGTTGTTTCCAAGTCGAAAAATATAAACGTTTTTATCATTGTTAAAAATGTTTTAATAAAATTAATTAATAATGTACAATTGCATTCCTATTATGAAAATAAAATTTATATTAACTACAATGTGTAATTAAATTTTTAACTTATTAAAAATGTTACTCGTATCCTAACCTTTCATACTACACATGCATTAAATTGCAACTTTACTAAGTTACTGCGGTTACAATAGTAGTAATATTTTATTTATAAATTAAATATATAATACTTAGTTGAATTTGTAAATTAGTGTACAAAATGTTAAGATTTTTATTTATTATCTCATTTGATATTTGGCATTATCACATTATTTTATAATTAGTTGATATTATTAAACAAATTAAATTTTCAACATTATTCTTTTTTAAACAAGCAAAAATGTGTAATTTTTTTTTTGCTTTACTATGCATGTGAAATTATTTTTCCAACAAACGATTATAGCGAGTGATATATAAACCATGATATATTTTTCCAGCATCCTTATCGCACACTGTTGCTCTCCTTGTCTAACGTGAATATATGTCTGTCCTTGTCGCACAGTGTTGCTCTCCTTGTCTACCGCGCACATATGTCTGTCGTACGCTATCGCTCTCCTTATCTATCGCGCATTTATGTCTGTCCTTGTTGCACACTAGTGCTCTCCTTGTCTAATGACGCTAGACAAGGAGAGCAATAGTGTGCGAGAAGGACAATCTTCGATCTATTGAAAAAAAAATTCAACTTTTTACACATACGTTTCTCCAGGACAAAACACACATAAAATGAAAGCGGGGAGCCTAATTTTAAGTAGGCATATAAAAAAGTTCGCAAATTAGTCATCTTAATTAGGTTTTTTTCGTAATTAGTGTGGTTTCACAAAATGGACATGGTGGCGCCATCTAGCGGTAACTCAGTGGTACTAATTATTTATGAAAATACTTATTTCTGCATTTTACGGGACAAATGAGGTATGAAAAGAAAGCTAAGGGTTTAATTAGGGTAATACAAGCACAAAAGTTCACAATTCATTTCGCTAAATTAGGTTTTTTCGCAAATGAAAATTTCTCTGTTTTACAGGGTAAGAAACACTAGCGCCGCGTTGTGGCAGACCGATGGAACTAAACGCTCTATAACCATATAAGGGGAATATTATAATTAATTTTAATTTTTCACGCTACTAATTTGCACTCCACGAGCATATATTTCAAAGATAATGCTATCAGTTACGTTCGCAAATAAATTTGAATCTAATATTCACTATAGTTTACGCGAAATTATACACTCACTACTGGCACTATTACTAACGAAAACGAAATTGAAATATTCTTTATATACGCAAACTATACTTAAACAAAACAGAGAAAGCAAGGTCACTTTGGATTAAACAAATAGGAATACATAATTTTTTTCTACCGTATTGTAGAGAACATCGAGACGAATTTAAAACACATATTACATGATATTTTTATTAACATGTTACTCCGTTTACAGTAGTAGGATAACATGTTAACAAATAAGCGGTGAGGTAACATGCTGTATATATATATATAAATTATTATATATATTATATAAATTCAATACATTGATACGTGATATGACTATGACATCGTATTAGGGAAATTAAGTATTATTTGAATATTTCGGTTTATTAAGTAAAATTTTTAAATTTTTATGTACGTATTTTGTACATCAAATGAAATGATATCATGTACATCAACAAACGAACTCTCTTAATCAGTTTGTTTTGCATATGAAAATTTAATCGATTCCTGAAATACTAGCGCTGCGTAGTGGTGAAATAATGGAACAAATTGTTATTATTCTTATCACCATTGATTAACTAGGATAGACTGGACAACCAATGCTTTTTCTTATCCCATATCCCAGATCTCGTCTCGTCTGTATCTAACAATAAGCATAAAGTGCGCCAAATACTAGTGATTTTTTTCCTGGTCGGTATTTCAGATTCTGAAACACAAAGTTCCATTTCATGTTCATTCTAGTCTATTTTTAATTAATGGTAAGACATAAAAATGCATCGGTACTAAACTAATACACATTTTAAAATGTCAATTGTATAGTTGTTGGGATAAATGTTATAATACATTAATCAGAATGTCTACGGATTTAATAAATATCGATGGCAATATAAAAAGAGTGCAGAAAGAAACTTTGACACCATATAAAATAGCAACTGTTATTTTGATTAAAGAATACTGTAATGAAACAACGAAAAGTAATGTATAATTATTATAAACATCAGAATGTAAATTCATTACAAATATAATAATAATGTATTATTAATGTCGCTATTAATGTTAATATTTTGTTGCAGCAATTGTGGAGAGACGTGATTTTTGTTTAATTGCATTGAAATTGATTCAGGTAATCATTTTTATCAATAAAATGTTAAATAATATATCGAAAATATTAAAATATAGTATTTTATTATAGCATAATATTCGATACATTAGACAAAATTATATATTTCACTACTATAAAATATATTTTAATTTTTCAAGTATATTGAATAAAAGAAATTTCTTGATATTCTTTTAGTCTCCTGACATGGATCTCAATACACTTTTAAATATATTACATTCCCCCGAATATATTTTACATCGGTTTGCACGTCAGATGGAAGTGCAATTAAATATGTTGACAGGAAAAGGTGTTGAAGGATTATTAGATTTATTTGATAATGTTGGACGTCTTATGAAACCAACATTGGATCACTCTCTTTCTTTACCTGCTTTAAATAAAAATTCTGTGCTTGGATTATATATAAGAAGAGTTATCATCTTTTTTGAAAAATTGCCTTTCGATCAAGTTGTAGCTCTTTACGAAGCTTTGAAGAAATACTTGGATAAAAGAATTAATACTTTTGATGGTTCTGATATATCTACAGATTTAAAAACAGAAAATTTATATTCAAATGAGTATGTATTTGTTATATTTATGAACTGTAACTTGTTGTTTGTACGTAACTTGTTTGTATGGATATGTATTTTACAATTTCTTTATACTTCAATAGAATTAAAACAACATGGGGTGGAAGACAAGCTGAGTTACTTGTTGCACAGCAGGCACATACTATACAAACCGATGAACATAAAGCAATGCCTCCTGCAGAACTGCAAAGTCTTGTACGAGAACTTTTGAGTTGTAGTCCTTATTATGCTGAAGCTGTGAGTATCATATATCCCCTGTTTATATTTTAAAAGAAATTGCATATCTTATGTTTCTTGTATATCTATGTTTCAGCATTATTTAAGTTATTTAAACTGTTTAAGGGTCAATGAATATTGTGGAGCTATAGATAGTCTTTATCATTGCTTTGATAGATTAGCACCATTGGAAAATCGTTCTACGCCTGAAGATAAATCTCGTATTTTCAGATACGCAGCTTTAAATTTGGCAGTTTTACATGCTCAATTTAATCATAAGTGCGTTTTTATATAAATTTTCAAGTTAAGAATTTTGTATAGAATTCATGTTGTTATCTCATTTTCGTTTAAGAGAAGTAGCGCAAGCTGCTTTAAAAGAAGCTATTATGATGGCTCAAGAAGCTGGAGACAATGTCTGTTTGCAATTAGCACATGCTTGGATGTACCATTTGACTTCCAAACAAAAGTAAATTAACATATTTTTTGACATGTATTGATATATGTATTGACACATAAATTATATCATCATATTTTATAATTTAGGGGACCATTGATAGAAAGGTCAGTTGGTAAGGCAAGTATGTTGGGAATAACTCATACAACTGGATTAGGTCTCATCGCATATGCTCATAATTCTGCCTTAGAAGCTAAGAATCCATCCCAAGTATTTGAGGTATTTTTTCAATCTAGTTGCATTTAATGCGAACCAAACGTTTATTCAAGATTAAATTGTTTTCAATATATAATTGCAGACATTGATGAAATCTGATGTTTTAAATTGTCAGCATTCTATGATAGATTTAATGTCAATGACGTATGCGGAAAAATCTGCCTTATGGGCGTATTATGGTAAAACCGAGATGTCTTCAGTCTGTGCTCAGTTATTACTTTTACATAATACAGGTGATAAGAAGCAGCATATGTTTAATGGGCCATCTACTTGCCAAGCTGTCGTTAATATTGCAAATATCTTAGTAGAATTTGGAGAATATTTTTTAGTTGATATTGTGCTTGCTCATGCTAAAGAGAGATTCCCTAATGAACCATGTAATAAGGTACCATTTACAAATGAATGTTATATTTAACTGAATGAATCATACAATAAAGTCTTTTTAATTTTTTTTTTTTGTTTCATTTGTTTCATAGATCTGGATATTAAGTGAACAACTTTATGTGTTTACACAATTAATGAGACAAGAAAAGTGGGGCGAGGCTGAAGCAATAGCGTCAAATATTTCAAGCTTAGATCCTTTGGAAAGTAAATTTAGGTATAGTAATATTTTAAAATATGCCTAATATCTCTTTTATATTATACAACATTTGTAGTTTTACGAACGTTTAGATTAGCAGAAGTTTGTTTGGAGACAGGGGATTATCCAAGAGGATTAGAATATATTGATAACATTGAAAGAGATGAACAATTAACACCTCAAAATAAAATAAGAGCTATGATTTTATTAAGTCAAATAATGTGTGCTTCTGTTTCACCAGAGAGTGGAATTGTAGGAGTTAATTCGTTGGTGCTTTTAAATAGAGCACTAGAATTGGCAATAAAAAATTATTTATCTTATTATAAAGCATTAATAAAAATGCATCTTGCAAACATTCAGGTAATTAAATTAACTAATATATCATTCGCTTACTTAAAGATATTAAAAATATTGTTATATTTCTATAACATGCAGTAGTGTTATATTAATTTTCATTGATATTTTAGTTAATAATGGGTATGCCGACTTTAGCATTAAATTTAGTAGAAGAAGCAATTACGCAAATTTTAGCACATGGAGGATATTACGATCAAGGTAGAGCGTTTGTTTTATATGCAAAATGCTTAGTTGCTACTGCTCCAATGTGTGAAAAAACGCGAAAAGGAGTAATCTTAAAAGCCATTAAAGCACTCTCAAAGGCGAAAAATTATTTTACTAAAATTGAAGCATATGGAAGATTAAGACTTACTTTGTGTTTAGAATCTTTACTGTACCACGAGATCGATCTTAAAATTGAACGAAATCAATGTGCTTTCGAATTTCGTCAATTAGATCAACAGCTTCTTACAAAATCAGATAATTTATCTCTATATTGAAGAAATCAGGAAAAAATTAGGAATAAATGTGTAGAATTAAAGTACTTGTTTGTATTGAGGAACGAAGCATTCAAATATACAGTATTTTTCTAAATATCTTGCTGTTTTATTTATTATAAAAGGTTATATTATGGCATTCATGGGTTGAAATTAAAAATATTAGTAATATTATTCATATGACTATACGCTATAACTATGTTTTCCAAAATAAAATTCATGTAAAATGTTCTGTGTGTATATGAGTGTGAGAATAATTGTTCACTAGATTTTGTTATAAAGGGGAAATGAAGAGTCGAACAATGACAAGTATACAATAGAAACATTTATTCATAGAATCCGCTGCGAAGGTACAACGGAATTTTTGATATTCTAAAGTTTCTTACCTACTCCCTGTATGGGAGTGAGGTATAATCCATACAAGTTATCTTCATTTTTCGTTTATCATCCGATATTAAGTTCTTTTTTTTTTTTGAAGATTTAACTCGCATGAATCACATAGTAAGTGCACACAGGACACAGATAGGTGAATGGTGACATATGAAAGTCGCAGGAGTGAATTCTTATCAAAGAATTTCCCCAGAAATTTCCAGTGAGTCGTCAAAGATATTAGATGATGCTTTTGTCGAAGAAATTTTGGATGCGTATAAATGATAGATTACATCCGGTATAACACGTTGACAAACACGCACACACGTTCGAACTCTATCGACAATATTTTCTGTGAGCAATTTTTATCTTATTCAAATATCTTTTATTTCGTGAAAAGCATTTTCTTTTTTTTTTAACAGTATTCTTCTCTCTATAACACTAATAGCAAAATTTATTTTGCAAATACGGTGTTTCTTGTTTACGTTTCCTCTTTATCTTTAAAACAGATATGTTTTTCTTCTGAAAGTTTCTTTTTTTTTTTCAACGATTATATTTTTCAAATAAACCCGTAATTCTTTCAGATGCGGGTTTGCTCACTTCGAGTTTTCAAATTTTTAACGCTAAAGTGCACGTATTTTTTGTGCAACGAAGAGGGGAAGACATATGAAGGTACACAGCCGGGTTCACACATAATACTTTTTTTTTTTTTTTACAATACAAGAGTGACACAGTTTAGAAAAGATCTCTATATTGTCACAGTATGTTCTCTTTATTTGCTCCTTTTATGTACTGATTTACGCACGATTGATCGTTTTGCTTGGCTAATCATTTTTTGCAGCAATTTCATAAAGTTTGGTACTTGTAATACGACAAAAACATTATCTAGAAACATGATCCTGTTAATCACAACTGATTTGAAATTAAATTTATAATATACATATATATATACGACAACAAATTGGAGGATTTATTCTGATATTTAATAAAATTCACTTGAACGACAGTGCTCTACAGCTCTATAACTCTTCGAACGACAATGAAAATTCTCAATGATATACACATTTCTTTGAATCAACACTTTCTGTACCATAAAAATATGAAATGGAGAAAAATGTGTTTCAGCTTTATTCAGAGACTGTATATTAGAATACACGTGTTTCTTTATAATAAATGTTACAATGCGTCGTTATTACTCCTATTAAAAATAGCATTGTTGCCTTGGACATGTCTGTTCTGAAACGTATGTACGAGATACCAAAATATGATTGTTACAAGTGTTCAAAATACAGGTGATCTCACAATCAGTTTTTACCTACTTAAAACGTAAGCCTTAAATTATTATTGACAAGTACATTCGTAATTTAGATTATGGATTTCATGAAGCTTAACGGTTACTTTAATCTTAACGATACTAAAATAAATTCTGTAATAAAAATACGATCGTCATATTTTCTCAATCGTTCGAATAATTATAAACGGCGGTGAATCAAACGGTTTCAAGGAAGGCCCGTTTAAAAAGTAATCGCATCGCGTTTTGTGCTTTTCAAACGAAAAGTAACCTACGGCCGAGCAAATTAGACATATCGGAAGCTGTGCATTTCGTTTCGAGGTAGGTTTTCCATCATATTTCTTTTCTCTCTCGTTCAATGTTATATCTTGATTGAGCATCTAAAAAGGGACAGATTTTGTAAGCGGGCAAGAATCAAGCAACGAGAAGCATCTTCTCCTCTTGAATCGATCGTTCTGCTAAGATTTCCCCGACTTCGACGCGATTCTGTCCGTTTTGTCGAGCATAGGACGGCAGGGTGCTCGTAGAGAAGTGATTTACACACCATCGAGAAACAGAGGATATTGATAGAACAATCAAATCTCCATGACCGTCTGCACCGAGTTGATATCAAGTGCACAGCTGCCGGTCGTGTCGGGAGAATCCTGGAGGTATTCTTCGGATGGCGTCATCCCGGCGGTTCTCAGGTCGTCCCTCACTTTTTCCACCTAAAACAAATAAACTTTCTTAAAAAATAAAAATGCAAGGTAAAAAATATTTTTATTTGTGTAAATTTCTACCTTCTCCTCAGGGAATTGTATAATAAATTTTTCATTCGGAAGAAAAGTATTGTTCGTTTTCATTTCAACTACTTGCCCGATGCTCTTACATTTCTAAGTACTTTTCTTTCTTTTTCTAAATAATCGTTTAACAATCGACGAAGCGAAAGTCAATTGGGATTCTAGGGTCCATCTCGCTTTCCTTCGGTTCGTATAAAGAAAAATTGGGATGCTTGCGGTGCAGAAAGATTCGAATTTAGATTTTGAACGCGTTCCAACCTTTTGAAGGACTCTCAGCAGGTTCAGACCGGCAACTTTCTTCAAATCGTACACGTTCCATTTCCCACTTCGGAGAAGTTCGGCGAACAGTTCCGGATACTTCGAGACATCCTCGAGTCCTCTGGGCGTTCTGTCAACAGAATCGGTTCGTTGTGTTATCCACGAGTTTGATTAAAATGGAAATATAGCTAGCCTCGACATTGATTTTTGTTGATCTCCAACGATACGAAAAGTCAGAAATTCGTATGATTATTTCCTTCTCTTGGTAAAGTTTATTAATTTAAAGTTAGAAACTTCGATTATCACATAAAAATATGTTTAAATAAACAAATGAAACGAACATTTGTTTAAACAATGTCCATCCGTTTGTTCCATCAGCTTATATGCAGAAATACATTACGTTAATCATCAAGATTTACATCCAACCATACATTAAATTACAGTCTATCTTTCCAACTATGAATCCAAATGAGTTAGACAACGCGTAATTCTTTTACCTCGAACTGCCTCTTGCTGTATTTTTTTTTTTCTTTTTTTCTTCCCGATGATCGATGAACCGCTATAACAAGCCGCGAAGTCTCCGTCGCGTAATAGAATATCGGACAAGAAAAAAAGGGAAAGTTTATGGTCTTGTAGTTAGATTTACAGTGTGTCGTTAATTCACCGTTCATCGGTTTACAATAACTTGTATAGACACGATGAATTAACCGAACCGGTAAATGTTCGCAGGAAGGTTTACGTCGCCGCACCTTCGTGATTATAAATCTTTTCGACCAACGCTGCCGCATTGAGAAGGTTAATTAGAGTCTTCTTGTACTCTCTTGATTAAATTTACAGACCAAATTGGATCGGGATACACGATGCTCGCTATCCGGATATTATACCGAAACTTTGTTACTTATTCATATAAATGGTTTATACCAGAAAATAAGCTATGTCTACGTTCATCTTTGCGGGGAGGGGAGAAAAATATTTTAGCGTCTTTGCATTTTTTTTATGAGTAAGTATAGAAAGCTTTAGAAATTATTGTATTTTTTGGAGCGAGTCTTTGCTCGGTGATGTGAAAAGCTTTCATCACATTATTCTGTTATTATATTGTCCAATTTTATATTAATGATTTCATTGTTATTTTATATTAATTTTTATATTTATAAAAATTTATATTTATTAGATTTATATTAATTTCATGTCGATTATTTTATTATATGAATGCCAATATTAAATAATTATTTGTATTTATATTTATTGCTCGAGACGTTTATGTTGATTATCCTACGGTATACTACTATTAGTAGACTAATAATATCCAACAAATTTCAAACAATAATTATTATAGGTATATTATATTATTATAGGTAGAATAGGCTTGTTTCGAAAGTAGACTAATAATATACAAAATTTTATAGTATACTATAGTATACTATAAATTACACTATACTTTTATAGTTATAAATTATAATATTTAAATTACTAGACTAATAATAGTAGTCTAATTATAAGATCCAAATTAATAGACTAATAATACTCAAAATGTTTCAAACAATAATTATTATAGATATCGGTTCCTTTGGAAAGTTTCTCAAAGTATTCATTCATATATAACTGTATATTTATACAGGATGGATTTATGCAATAGAATATTTCAAAGAAAAAAGGAAAAAATATACGTACTTGTTAATACCATCGAAGTCGCCACCGACACCAATATGGTCCACGCCAATTAGGTTTCTAATGTAGTAAATATGCTCGGCGACGTCGGATACGGTTGCCTGAGAGCCGCATTTCACGAAGTAATTATAAAACGTCACCATCACCAGTCCACCGTTAGCAGCCTAGAGATAGAATTTTCATTCACCGCGTTAAAAATTATTGCCAACAACTGTCAATCTAGTTATCCATTTTAATTTGTTGCATTGTCGAAAGACTCTCTGGGAAACTCTTTGGGAAACACCGAACGAGATTTGAAGGTTCGGGAATTTTTTGAAAATTCGCGAAAGCTCGAGAAACGAAGCGAGAATTCCCGTAATTAGAAACTTTCGTTTCGATCGATGAAAAATTGGATTACTTTGCTCGAAGTCTCAGATCTTAATTGCGCCCTGTGTTAACCGCAGTTCCTGACCGCAACTACTGCGGCGCGTTCCTCGACAAAATCTACTGCAATGTTCTCGCCTAACCGCATTTCGTCTGGATCGTACATTTCTCCCTTTCCGTAGCTGTTTCCGATGTTCGTTAATATTTCATCGAAGAACTTCTCCCTTAATTGTTTGTCTAGAGTTGATCCTTGGGATTCTCCCTTAATTGTTTATCTAGAGTTGATCCTTGGGATTCTCCCTTAATTGTTTGTCTAGATTTTACGAATCCTGTTCAGTTGATTTTTCTCTTTCTTGCTGATTGGATTGTATAAACAGCGTGGCAAACGTGAATTTTATGATACTCCTATTTATTTTATATCACACGTACATTATCTCTTCTTTTATTGTTTTGTGATAAAATGTATCTACGTGTTACATCTTTCAAGGATTTCTACATTACTTTCTTTCATAGCTAATAAAACCAAAAAAGAAGCATGACAAAGTACTAAAAGTAGGTAGGCTTCTAAGAATTTTAATTTCATTTTACTGCACTCTGAATATAGTTTTTGTAAAATAAAATATTCTATTCTATCTCTATATCTGTGAAACTTACGAACAAATTACTTTTCTATTATTTTAAAAGAATACATTGTTTTTCTCGATATCAGACATCGTGTACTTTGTTTCTTGTCGCGCTAACGTGTAATACATGAAAATTCTTAGATGGTATTATGAGATGCAGTGTAGAATTCTAATTAGAGAAGGAAAAAAATCCCCCAAATCTCGAGAGGAAGAGAATTGCGGCTTTATACGAAGCCAACAGGAAAACATAGATAAATCCGTTAATTTCTCGCACGGTTAATTAGTCCTTTAACGAAGGAATGCGAGGATGTTCCATCCCTATAATGGAACAGAAAACCCAACAATAGAAACGAATAGTCAGTGGTAAATGTTTTGTGTCACTGAAAGCCCAGATAGATAATCATCTATCTTCTGTGGAGGAAGAAGAACGAGCTACTCGTTCAAAAAAAAAACGTGCGAAAATCGTCACTTTTCCTTTTCTGTTTCTGTCTCGAACATGAATTTTATCTTTATTTTAAAAATATTTCACAGAATATTTTTCTGTGTGCTCGTGTTCTAATGAAATTTCTAAACTTCCCACCCGTTTTTCTTTAATTTAACCACTTGCGCTGGCTACTGATTGCGGACCATAACGAGTGACCAAGCCGTATACAATAATTCGTCACTTTCTTTTTTGAATTCGTCGGTATGATATCATACTGAATAGAAATTATTTAGAAGTAATAAATTTATTATTTATTTTGCCTGGGTTATACTTAAAACTGAGGAAACATTACAACTTTGGGACAAACAATTCTCGACGTGCAAAAATTCTCGATTAATATCAAAACTCACGCAATCTCCCTTTAACTTTCGTTCGAATAATTTCACTGTAAATCGATTAATCTTTTTTTTTATCGATCGTTTAAAAGTTCTTACAATTAATTTGAACGAAATTGAAACGACATGGATGAATGACGACGTAATGCGGTATCTACTTACCAGCTGCTTCAAAATGTCGTCGGGAACGTTCCTCGAGGAATTACAAATGGCGAAGGCCGACGAATGAGAAAAAATGACGGGCGCTTTGCTGGCCCTTAAAGCGTCCCTCATGGTTGCCCTCGCTGTATGACTAAGGTCTATCAACATTCCCAGCCTATTCATTTCCTGAACTACTGCTTTTCCGAATGCCGTTAGACCGCCTCCTAAAGCAAACGAGAACTTCACTCTTTCCCTCTCTTTACTCACTTGCTGAAACATTTATTTCCCTGACAGAGAGATGCTTGGAATATTTACCAATGTGCGGAAACATATAAAATTAAAATTAAATTCCATCTCTCAACATACAGTTGTGATATTCTAACAATAACAAATTTCTATCAGATACCCGGTTTTCATGTTTCTTTTCTTTTCTTTTTTTTTTTAAATTATTCTCATGAAAACACGAATCACACATATAATTTATTATTTGTATCACTCACCATCCTCATCCTCGTCCTCTACCGACGAACTTTTCGCCCACGGTGTGTTACAAGTGTGCGTGAGCGTGAGATACCGTACGCCCAACTGATACAGTGTTCTTAAAACGGCTAAACTACTTCCTAGACTATGTCCACCCTCCACCCCGATTAGCGAAGCTATCCTCCCTCTCTCGTGAGCATCCAGGATCTCTGAAAAATTAAGTCGACTGACGTAGAGCTTGAAATTCAAATAAATTTAAATATGTACAATTCAAATAAATTTAAATTTAAATATTCAATAATAATTCAAAAATAATCAAAATCAAATAAATTTAAATATACATATAGCTGATGCGTGTACCTACAGCAAATTGGCAAACAAATATCTCTTATATCTATGCCTATCATCTCTTCTAAAAGAAACAAAAAAAAAAAAAAAAAAAAAAAAAAAAGAAAACAAGGAACTAACAAAGAAGTAGAATATTAAATACAATGCGGAGTGGAATTGTAAAATAAATTTTTCTCAAAAATTTCGAATTTATTTCTTTATTTCTTTTCTTTAATTTATTTCTTTATTTCTTTTCTTTTCTTCGTTTCTCACGCTTTTCTCGCGAAATGTGGGACAGTCAGTGCACGGTAGAATTGAGAATTGGGCTTGTTTCGGATAATCGCGAAAGATATACCCACCCGTTGAAGACGCAGCGAACTGCATGTGTTGCGAGTACTTCTCTATGAGCCTCTTAATGAGGTCCACCTGCTCCAGAGTCAGCTGGACCGCGTTGAGATGCTGCGACTCGCACGGCACGTAAGCAGCCCAAAACTGTGAATAAAGTACAAGTCGGATTATTCTTTGGTTAATTAGGAGCAGGAAGAAAGAGAGAAAGAGAGAGATCGTTGCAAAGATCGTAAGCTACGCGAAAAATTAATGAAACTTTTCTCTTTTCTTGAGAGAGAAGATTTCTTTTGCCAAAATACGTCTTGGATACGAAATCTTTCGTGAAAATTTCTGATTTTAAGACAGAAAGGTTACAGAACCTGAACCTGTATTATTTTCTTGCTTTTACATATTGATATTTTTTAAAAATATTTTAAGATGCTTTTAATAAATATTTCAAAGTTTCAATATTCCAATATAATATTTTACCTAAACCTGGACCTATGTTATTTTCTTGTTTTTACACGTGATATTTTTTAAAAATATTTTAAGATGCTTTTAATATTTCAAAGTTTCAATATTCCAATGTAATATTTTGTTTGAATATTTTAGTATGATATTTTAATTTGATATTTCTTTAAATTTTCAGTACCATATCTATTTCTTGATTTTCTTTTATTTCATTTATTCAGTCAGAGACTGCTTTTATATCGATTTATTAATTATTAATTCGACGATTAATTGTGTTACAGAATCGTGTTAATTTTGATAATTTTTTGGAAATTATCAT
Organism: Frieseomelitta varia; assembly: GCF_011392965.1. NCBI lineage: Eukaryota > Metazoa > Arthropoda > Insecta > Hymenoptera > Apidae > Frieseomelitta > Frieseomelitta varia. Next base: position 5,652 of record NW_025110292.1, on the reverse strand, counting down.
CCATACTCCATGGGTTTCCCCTTTTACCATGCAATCAATTACACTGCTCGGCCGAGAAAGTTCGGTGAACGGAGTTTGCAACACGTTCAACTAAACCATCTGATGATCGATGGGGAACTACGCACGAATTTTGGTTCATTATTGCTGTTTAATAAGATCGTTGTCCATTATTGCACTCGAATTTATTATGCATTTACTTTATCCCGCGGAACCGTGACAAATTTTATGAGGGTGGTTCTACTCTCATGATTTATCCTACCGCAAATATGGTATCACGCAGTGTCTATAAATAATCGTCCGCATGAAATTCGCTGCACCTTGCTGTTAATCGAGCCGCAAAGATTGCAACGATATAGTTGTACTAACCATATATTAGGTTTAATTTAATAAAAAAAAAAAATACGAGCGTGTCAATTCCTCTTTCTCTCTCATTGTACCAATCCTTTGAATTTAATTCAATTTAGAAACTCAATTTACAATTTACAATTTCTTTTTTTTAGAAAACGCAACATAACCAAAATTTGTTTTATGAAATTGCGAATTGTAGAATCTCTCTCTCTCTCTCTCAAGCTTGATATTTTCATTGTAATAAATTTTTATGAATGACTGAGAGCTTTCTATTATAAATAAATATATATACACAATATTGTAAATAAAAATTTTGTCGCACTTGTTAAACGATGGAAAAGATCGAGTCGAAATTTTTCAAACGCGCGTTCGAAATTGAAAGGAGAAAAGATAAACTTGTTATCTCAAAACAAACTTTGATTTAATTTAATTATAATTACACCTTATAAATTTATTGTTAATTATGATTTATAAATTTATGATTAATAGCTTTATCGAAAAGTCTCAAAAACTCGGTTTCCCTTTCATTTTGAGAATCTGTTGTAATTGAAGCTTGCTTCGCCCGGATAAGTAGGAAATTATCTCCTGCAACAACAGAGGATTGAACTTGCAGAAAATTGGAGACGAGAGCTTGTCGCACAAAGGAGAAAAAGAAAGGGAGAACGTTGCGAAGCTAAAGAGAGGAATGTGAAAAAAAAGAAAACTATTCTTGCGTCGCGGTTACACAATACGGTAGATGTACCTGCTGGAATACAGAAAATTTTTTCGTTCTGCGTTTCCTTTTACGCAGTGCTTGCCTGGCTGCTCAGATTGGTTTCCCTTATAATTCTTTGTGGCAAAGTTCTGTTTCCTTTGGCGAAAAAACAAGCACAGCCGGAAATAATTCAATTTTCGTAATGGTATATCGTTCTTTCATTACGTTGGAAGATACTGATATCTCTTTGATGTTGAAAGACACTGAATATCTCTTTGCGACTTTTTGGAAATTCACTTCGACTCTAAACGTACCTATTTCTTTTTTTTTTTTTATACATATTTCGGATTTCTTAGGAGATATCGAACAGCTCGATATAATTCTTACTGCATTCTTTGCTTCTTTTCATCTTCTTTTGTCATTTTCTCTTTTTGATATTTTTTCTTAAATTGCACAATTATTTTTTGACTCTTTTCTTGTTATAATCAGAGGCCAATAGTGTCTCTAAATATATAATCGATTGTTAGACGCAATTTTAAAATATTTTAGCTTAAATAACGATAAGATTGTTAAGGATTTTTATGTAATTTTTCGTATTTTTTTGAATTAAACTAATTACAAAAGTAGAATCTGAGCAGAAATTTCGACTATCAAACATCATAATGGATATATATATTTTATTTTCGATATTTTATATATCTTTGCATATTGTGTGCACTCTTTGCATTTTCATAAAGTATTATACATAAATGCATAAAAATCCACAAATATCCTACTTTATCCAAAAATTAGAAGGGCGTACTTGCAATCAAATTATTAATGGCAATTGGCACAAAAAAATAGTTCATCTGCACGTATATTTTTTTAAATGAAACTGTAACTGTATTGAAACTGAAGATATAACATGTATTATAAATGAAGTCGATGCTTGATCTTCAAATACTGAAAGTTTTTCTTTTAGAAAGTCGCTTGTCCAGCCACCATTTCACCAGACACGTCTATTTGAATTAACTCTCGAACCACCGACCGAAAAATTATCGATCTAAGTCACTTTTGACCCATACTGATCCATATAACACGTAGACATTAAAATTAATATAGAGTAGTCACTGAAAGACTGAAACGATATGAAACAAAGTAATTTTCACAAACACATGTTTTTTAAATTTTTTATTATTTTATTTGGAAATATAATTAATGGATTTTTTCTCAGTATTATATGTGAAAAACAACATCCCTCAAATGACCATTTTCCTGCTTACAAATACGGGCTTTTTCAACCCCTTGCGCTGGCAACTGGTTCGCGGACCATAACGAGTGACCGAACCGTATACAATAATTCGTCGCTTTCTTTTTCTTTTGAACACGTCGGTATATCACTGGATAGAAATTATTAAGAAGTACTAAATTTATTATTTGCCTCGCCCGGATATTTATACTTAAATATACTTAAAACTGAGAAAATATTGCAATTTTGGGGACAAAAAATTCTCGACGTGCGTGGCACGTCATTCCAGCGCAAGAAACCCTTCAGTTTTTCAGTGTCCACCAGAAGATTATACTGTATACAAGGAAAGACAAAACTCGAAAACATTCTACGTATCGGTATATTCGTGATTGTGCTTTGTGGTGATATCTCGTATGGGAGAGACATAAGAAAGACAGGAGTATGTGTGTGTGATTGATCGTGTGAAATAAAAGAAGTCAGAAGTTTGAAGAAGACTGTGGAACATGTTTGGATGCAGTTATAGCGTGCCAGATACCTAAGAGGAAACAATATTTTATTAACATTAACATAATAAACATATGTTTATATTGAAAATAAGAAATAAAGCCCCAACTTTACACTACGAATTTACGGTTTTGCTTCTAATTAATGACAGAAGAGAGTATCTTGCTCGGCCTAGTTGGAGAGCAAGCATAAACCAGAGTTTCAGTTGATTGCTAGCTCCTAAAACGCGAGCTGAATGCGGACTGGAAAAAAAATCGTGAAGCTTCATTCTCCGAGCCTCTCAACACCACCGAGAGGACACACGCGTTACGTTGGATTTCGTTGACGATTCGCGCGATCGTCCTCACTCTTGGCGAACGCACGCGATAATGGCGTATCCGGCGCGAAACGAAGACAGGAAAAAGAGCCGAGAAACATCTGGGAAGAAAGAAGCCAGCCAGCCAGGCTAGGTGGCTGCTACGTAAAAAGAAGCAGCCAGAAAACCTTGCCGAGGAGAACCGGTAACGAGCTTGCGGTCGAAAACTGCCGGCGAAAGAGAGAGAGAGAGCCGCGATATCGAGCTCTCTCTCTCTCTCTCTCTCTTTCTCTCTTTCGTGTTCTCTGGAACGTTCTCGCGGAACGTAATATCGGGTCGTTTTCTGTTTCGCCAGCCAGCGCGCACCGCGTCGCGAACGTGTGTTTCATTACGTGTGTGCCACGCGTTGCCACGGCCACCCTCGTAAAGAAACGTTGGAGCGTTTTCTGTGTCATCTCGCGGCCGCGTTGTCTTTCTTAATATCCCCGTTCCCGGCGAGATATTCGCCTCGCTGCGCTGGATGCCGGATTTGAAACGACTCTCACCCGAGCTCGAACCCGGCGAATATTGCGTCGCCCACGACTTTCCGATTTCTACCATCCCCTTCTGTCGCACGCGAAATTGCCAACGTTGTTGTATGCGGACTCGTCTGTTCCTAAGCGTAGTGTGGACTCGTGTGGGTCCGTATAAGCGTAGACTTTAAGTTCACAGAGATTTTGAAATATACGTCTGAGCTTCTCGAATTTCTCAGCGATACTGCTCAACAGCATGCATAATGTCCAAGTACTAAGCACGCAGTCACACGTTCGTTTACATCAGGTCACACGATTCTTAGAAACCGTGTTTCCAATAACTTCACCGGAAGAAGAAATTGAACTGTGTATTTGTGTATATATTTTGTACAGCATCGTAGAGTAATTTGAGAAATTTTCGAGAATCTCGACTTTTTCGGGAAACCCGAGTCTTTCGGGAATCTTGAAATTTTCGGGAATCCGACCCGACCCGATTCGACCTCTTCCCGACTCCGTCCCGACCATCGGGTTCTTGATATTTTTGGGTTCTTGTACACCCATAAAATTACAGTATTTATTGTTTGCCTAAGATTAACGGGGGCTATAAAACAATAAAACTGTAAAATTGAAAAATTTTAACTAAATAAAACATAAAAACTGTAAAACTATTGATTACTGAAATAGAAATAGTGTTTTTGGAAGTACTGACAAAGACTACCACCACTTGTGCATCGCTGACTTTATCTTTATCTGACGGTCGAGCAACGAAAAAGGTCATTCTAAGTTGAACCTTCATCGTGTGTACATCGGTTAAACATTCGAAGTGAACTTTTAAATAATATTTCTGAATATTCTAATTGTTTAAACATTATCTAACATTTCCAATAATTTACTTGCAACAATTAAACAATAAATTCTATTATGTAATATTTCTAACTATTATTTAAAATAATTAACTAATAATTTATAAGAATCTTGAACAATGTACTTAAGAGACATGACGTTGACTTATTGAAATTAATTTAATTGTTTAATCGTAATATAAAAATTGTGAAAATTATAAAACAGTGTCCCGAAATATTGTAGAAATAAAATAATTTAACTATTAAAAATTTAATTGTTTGAATTATTCAAATTGTAAAATAATGCATTTCGATAATACAATTTGAAACAATAAACGAGTGAAAACTTTTAAATGTTGCGCGATTATTCTGAAGTGACGATCACTGCTTAACTCGATTTTTAACTACATAACTTTTCTCTACATAAATTTCTAGTTAATATACATCAAAGCAGTTATAACTTAGAAATTAATATCATGAAAGTGTAAATTTAGTATTAGTCAGTTATAGATTAAACGATTGATAAATTATTATATTTGACATTCGAACATATTTGTGAAAGTGCAACCTTGCGAGAGAAATCTAAAAACTATTGATTAGTATAACAGAGAAATCGTTTTGAAGTACTAAAAAAAAATTATCAACAGTTCCGAGTCACTGATGATCGGAACATTAAATTAACCTTCAACGATACGAAGGCTCATTACCAATTGAACTTCCGTTGTGTGCACATCGACCAAAATTTAGGAGTGAGTTTTTAAATAATATTTCTGAATATATTACTTGTTTAAACGTTATCTAATATTTCCAATAATTTATTTGCAACGATTAAACAATAAATTCTCTTCTGTAATTCCTTCTAAGTGTTATTTAAAATATTTAACTAATAATTTATAACAATTTTGAACAATGTACTTAAGAGAAATGACGCTTATTGAATGAAATGATTAATTTAATTGTTTAATCGTAATAGAAAAATTGTGGAAATTATAAAACAGTGTCCCGAAATATTGTAGAAATAATTTAATTGTTTCAAATGAATTATTCAAACTGCAAAATAATGCATTACGATATTTTTGTATATTATTTAAAAAATAATCATTTATTTATAGCAAATCAAACAGTGATTGAATTTCCAAGCATTATTTCAAAGTTTGAACAATTCATTTATAATAATTAAATTATATTATTTACAATAACGGAAAAGATAGTTACCTAATACATATATT